>NW_027270961.1:2127500-2352500 GCF_040938485.1 Diadema antillarum
ATTCATTCATTCATTCATTCATTCATTCATTCATTCATTCATTCATTCATTCATTCATTCATTCATTCATTCATTCATTCATTCATTCATTCATTCATTCATTCATTCATCCATTTCTCAACCATAATTGGTATCTATTATATTTTCTAGATTCTGTTTATGCATGATGGATCGCTAAGTGTTAGTGTGTAATAGTGTGTATAAGTGTGTGTTGTGAGGGGGGGGGGGGATCTATGATATTGATCGTCGTGGGTCAAGGGGCAACACTCCCCATAAATCCCCCGGCCCCGAACATTCGACCATTTTGAATTCAAGAATTTGCTGGGTTTTCAGGTTTTCATGAGTGAATCTGTAATCTGTATAGGCCTATGAATAGTTCTTTGATAAATTCTGTTTGTTTGTTTTGATACACAATGTGACTGTTTGTGTAAGTGTGTATAGTGATTCCCTGTAGTGTGTTCATGCCGGCAAAGGGGGGGGGGGGGGAGATGGAGGTGGAATGAATGTAATCATTAGAGAAACAAGGCCATCTTCATCCCGTGTTTAAAGGGATGGTACAGTATTGGTGGAGCCGAGGATTTGGCTTTTAACTTTTTGCTAAGAGGAATGCAAAGTTTATTTGATGAAAATCGGTTTTGGAATGGTTGAGACATCCAAAAACAATGTAAAACATAGCGATCGTAATGAAATGTGGGTCCCACATTTTCTTCGTATTGCTCTGTTTTTGGGTATCTCAGCCATTTCATTACCAATTTTCATCAAATAAACATTGAATTCCTCTTGGAATTACGTGCTCTTTCATATTTCATCAGAGGTTTCTCATTATCTCACTCAAAAATTTAACAAACCTGAAGTTAGGTCTCAACCAAAACTATACAAGCCCTTTAATGTGTCATGTGCGAATATAAAACTGCACGTACATAACGCTCTTGCGCAATATAAATTAAGGGGGGGGGGACACTACTGAGGGAGAGAAAGGGAGAGAGAGAGAGATGGGGAGAGACAGACAGACAGACAGTAGGTGAAAGGAAGAAACTGGGATGATAAAAAAAAAGGCATGAAAATCCAATTAAAGAAATAAAGAAAGAAGATAAAGAAAAGGGAAAGAAGTCGCAGGAAGAATGTATAGCCTCGGTGTCCCAATACAGAGTGTATAAGAAACAGTGTAATAGATGGTGCCAGAGAGCGGCTATGCTGATTATAAGACCATCTTGCATTAATTCAAACATTTCACCCAAGTGAGTTTGCCATTAGCTCCTACAAAACGAAAACAAGTGTAAGCTTTTACTGATGTGTCTTCTTATTTTCTGGTTTTGATTTCTGAGTTTGTTCTTGTGAGTTTTATTTATAAATGTGTACCATGTCTCCAAATAAGCTAGTTTTTCCTATCCTTTGTGATCTCCAGCAGATGTATGACGTGCTGCCGCGGGAAGTAAACCTCGAAATTTAACAACATACAATTTGCGCCTCCAGAAATGAACAGATTAATATTTCAAAAACACCTGCCAAATTTGAGCCCGAAAGACGTCATTCATATATAAACATCATCAGCTGATGTCATTCATTTACTCGTACCCGTTAATCACTTGCGTACTGTACGTACTGTACTATTGGAGTGAATTTGCAGCCACATTCCGATCAATCCACTGCTGGGCCGCGGCCGGTTTGTATCGACGATCGAATCCGCGGGGCGATACTCCATGTAGCTACTGCTAGATTGCACAGACACCGCTTAACGTTTACACACAATTTGATGCCTCGTTGCTGCTGCTAGGGACGCTACTTCGTTGGAAATGCCAAACCTCATCGTCAAAGGCACAGCGCCAGAAACTTCGTTTTTCTCTGATTTATAAACGTGAAACATGTGAAATGACATATCCATCTTCACCTGGAAATTTAATTTCATGTGATGATTATGCGAATTTGAAGGTATTTCACGGGGTATGTCGCTAAACCGGCGGTTACGTGGTTACTTGCTCGTTTGATGCGCATAGCATCAATGTAGTCCCACCTATTACTATTTTTGTACAGTTCTCTTGGTCTATGGCGCGAAATGCATCAGCGTCCACCACTAAGCGGAACAGCAAACTCGACAGCTTTCTTAAACTTAACCTCTCAGAAAGTGTGTATGAGCGTATAGTCACGTATGAGCCCTGTATTGTTGATCACCGCAAGGAGAAGAAAGCATATAAATATGTGATCCTCAGTGATGAAAGACTCTATTTGACAGAGAATCCGCCCAGGACAATTCGGCCAGAAGATGGTGTTCATCTCGGGGAACTGACGTCGGTTGAATTGGTGAGTGAAACCATCATCTTGGCCATTTGAAACAAAAAAGAAATGTAGCCTACACTGCTATATACCTATAGACCTTTGTTTACAACTATGCTCACCCCTGCCTGGGGCATAATTGTTAACAAAGGTCTATAGCAGAGGGTCTTAACTCTTGTGTTAAAATCTATCTGAAAAAAAAAGAAGAGAACAAATATGTACATTTGTACAATGTTGTGGATGGCCTTCATTTGTGACTTTGTGTATCTTGAAATTGTTCCTTTGTTATTTTGTTGCAGGGCCGCCAAGAATAACAGTGTACAAGTGTATATTGAAACTACTGTTGGGGCTATGTTGGATGAAGAATGATAAATGAATAACTGAATTTATGTGGATTAATAAGTGAATTCATAAATAACTGTAAATAATGTACATGTACAGTGCTAGTCAAAACATGTGCAGATAAAAAGCTGCTCCAAGTCCAACCATGCCTATGCCCTCTACTTGAGCTTCTGATCCACTAACACTGTTCTAGTTACAGTACACTCTTCTTTCTGTTGTGCTCATGATAAAATTCTTTGTTCTCAAGTTTCAACAGTACCAGCTATCTACCAGACTGCAGAGATATCTTGCATCTGGAATTTCATTCAAGAACAGACTAGATCTTAGTATAGAACCCACAGTTGAAAACACGTCACAAAAGTACAAGTTTGTTAAAATTTGAAATGACATGCTCAGCAAAGATTCCTCAATGAAATGTATAATTGGATGACTATAAGATCTTCCTTCTTAAAGTTAGAGTGACAAATCAAGTACCGGTAACTTGCTTGTTTGTCTTTTTTTTTTTGGTCTTGTCAGCACATCACTTTCTGGGTTTACTTTCTATACACCTCTGTAGCTTTACACTATCTTTTCACTCAAAAGAGTTGCTATCTTTCAATTCACATATAATATATACAATTGTAATGGCATTGTAATGAATGGTCACCTGAAAGAAGTCTTGAAAGCAATGGTTTAATGACATTTAGGAGAAAGAGGCATTTTCAGTATTTGTTATTGCATTCATTCATTCATTCATTCATTCATTCATCCATTAATTCATTCATTCATCTTTATTGGTCTATGTCAGACATAGAAATTTTGTTTCCATTAACATAACACTATACCAAAGTACTCATGACAATACAAACACATCTCACATTCACAGTTCTCAGTGACAGGCACAGTACACAATCGACACCCTACTAATCTATTACACAATCATACAAACGATACTGGTCAATTCCACGGAAAGGTTGCATTTTATGAAAATCAAACTATTGAGTGTAGATGATTAATGAAGCTTAATTAGATGATCTGGTATTGTTTACTCAAAGCAGCCTTCCACAACGGATATTTTGATTATACCTCATTTGTGAACATCGGTGAACGTCGAGTGGAGTTATGTCCGAAAAACCTTCATTTTTCATGAAAATTGCCAATTTTTGCAGAATTTATGTATCATTTCTGATACACTATTGTGACCATAATACAGCTTGTGCAATTCTCAGGTGGCTTATTTTCTGAATGTTCTTTGGTCATAGATTGGTTTATGATGTTCTAGAACTTGTTCCGGCATCAGTAAATATCATTCTCTCAATCTCAAAATGTGGTAGTTGATAGCGTCCCATTAGTCACGTTTTTGTGTCCCATCAGTCACACTGGTTTTCCCTATCCTGCTACTGTACCAATAAGTAGATATTGATACCACTTGTCTCAGGGTAAGCACCAACCCTTTGCTACATTCAGGAAAGAAAATATCTTTCCAGAGACTCTGTGTGTAAGAATATTTCAGAACTTACTTTCCCATGTGAAAAATGGTGGTCCTCAAATGTATAAGTCACGACAGCAATTTTTCGTTGCTGTACGTAATGCAATGATACTTTTCAAACTTAGTATGGTGTTTTCATAAACTGTGATATGATGGGTCTAACCATGAACTGAGAAAAATGCATTTGATGCAACTATTTTCTCAAAATACTGGTTTGAAATTGCAGAAAATTGTCACTTTGTCCCATAAGTCACAATGGAATTGACCTATATCATTTCTTAATATCCTATATAACCCAAGCTTCTTTAACCCGTTCCAAACCCCAGAAGTTAAAATTAAAAAAAAAAAAAAAGTAATAGAATACTACCAAAAAAAACAAACTACAACAACTTACCAAAACATCTCACAATCTACACTGTACATTTATAAAGGGAAGGCAGTGAGCTCAGTGGGATACTTCTTTTGGATGGAGTACATTCAGAGATTTCTTTGTACTTTACTGTAAAGCTCTTTTTCCCCTTGTCTTTTTTCTTTTAAAGCAGAAAAAAAAATACTGTGGTAATTACCATTCCCAAAAGTTACATGTAAATGTACAGATGTACACTATGCATTGTAATTGTTTGCATGTCCACTCAATGATTGTATTAGTGATTTTCATTGTACAATGTAGCTACCAAATATGTTGTACGTTGTTAAAAGTTCTTCTCACAAGCTATAAGTTAGAGTTATTCAAAATCACATGGAGAAGGCAGGGCTTTCAAAAGAAACTACTTTTAAAAGGCCTGCTAATTTCATACAGTGCAAGCTTGTCAGGGTAGTTAACATCCACATACAGCATTCGAGTTTACAACTAAAGTGGAAATTTTCTTGGTGTTGAAATTTGCGCACCTTTCATGCAACCAGAAACTAGCACGAAAATAAAAGCACATCAATATTTTTGCCTGCCATATGTTCCAATGGTTAAGGTCTTGATTCTACGGAATTAAAAACACACGAAACTCTTCTTACCTGGCTGAGCGCGAAAAATTAGTCGCGCTAAAATATCCACATTTACAGTATCATTAAAAGCAAATGTATGCCAACTCTCACACCTGTACCGTGTATATAAATATCTTCTATAAACCTGCCTTCGGGACAATTTAAGCACAATGTAGTCACAGCTCCATGGACCCCTACATTGTAAATCAGAGATCTTGGGTTCAATCATGCGCAGCATTTATTGTACATCCTTGGACAAGAAGTTGACTACAGGGGTAAAATTTGGTATCGGTATTATTCAGATTGATTATGCATATATATTCAGAAGATCTGTTCATGTGGGAGTGATGTTTGCAAGCCTTCAGATGGTGCATCATGGATATTTTAAGTGTTTTCTCTAGTCATGTCAAGAGCAGGATTTTTGGAAAGTAGAAGTGGGGAGTAATTTTAATATTGTAAACTGCATATCACACGAGTCAAGAACTGCATCAGATGCTGACTTACAATACAATAGTTAGTGAGTTTTCTTTTTCTTACTAAGTACTGTAAAAGAAAGGAATTTTTTTCAGTGTTGAAATATTCATGGAATGCATTTCGTGCAGCCAGAAATCCGAAACTCATCTTACTCTTCCAAGCGCCAAAAATTAGTCATGCGAAAATATCCACTTTTACAGTACGTATGTAAGTTTTACATGATGTGCCTTTCAATATACAGTATCATTTGTTGACTTTATGAACTGTCACTTTTGTAAGCAGTATTTAACCATAAAATGTTGATATCATATCCACACTAGTACTTTCTAATACTTGAGGTATACATTGTACATTTGCATACGATAGACCACTTTGGTGGGTTTTGCACCTGGCTTTTCACAAGAATCAAGACCATTTTTTTATGTGTGTTGATCAGGGATCCCTCGTACAATGTGTGCTGTAAAACCAGAAATATAAGTGACATGAAATTTTCATGGATTAGAGCTGATGGCCTTTTTGCGACATGAAATTTGTGTGTTTGGCATTGTCATATGATGTATTGAGTGTAGACAAGAACTTCCACTGGCAAAATTTTGCAAATCTTGGCTTCTTACAAAATTAGCAAAAATTTGAATTGGTTGAATGCAGACTTTACATTGCCAAACCTTCCTGGCGGTGAACAGAGTATTTTGCCTCTTCCCAAACAGGATCGTACAGAAACACCCAACATTGTCTCACTGGGCCTCAAACTCAGACCTGTTGATTATACAGCAGTCATGCTACTGACTGGTTAATGAAACATCTCAGCCTAATTACAAGGCTGTACACACTTGTATGTGACAAACTGAACACATTACACTGGTATCGCTGTGTGCATGGACTGTGCTGCTCATTACCAGACTGTTTTTCACAGTCGTCCTTGATTAATTACTGTGAGTTGCCATGACTACATGTGGCCCATGTTAAAGATACCATCGACAGCAACAAAGTTGCAAGACACAGTAATAACCAAACAGAAATTTGAGCTGATAGATTGACAGAATGGTGCTGTTGGATTCACTTTAATAATAAGTACAAAGGATCAGACTATTTTGTGACTTAATTTCTTCTGGCAGGTGAGATGTGAACATTGTACAAAGAAAATACTCCATGATTATCTAAAGATGAATTGACCCCAAATCATATATAAATTGGATTGAGTGAATGCACCATAGTTGAACACATTAATGGATGTTTGTACATGCACTTTGACATTACATTGTAGTCTTCTCCAAATTGTGAAGATATTCTCGCAGGTTTTAGAATTCAAGCTTGCCGAAAAGTAGCATGTAATGTGAAGAATCAATGCACCACAAAAATTTGTGTGTTTACAGTACATCTGGAAAAAAATTAAAAAGATTCTTTTTTTTTTAGCTGTTGGGAATTTAAAAATGAAATGTATTGCTTAAAGTCTTATTTTTGACCCTTTTATATGCCTGCTTTTGAAAAGCAAGTTAACTCCTGTGATTTTCTTGTTTGTGGAGCACTCTTCTCAACAATCCAGCTCAGTACAAACTAATGCCCTCGGCTAGAACTCTAAACAAATACAAAACAAAGCAAATGCAAATCTGCTTCTGCAGAGGACTGTAAAGGCAAGGTTGCAGTGGTTGACTCATTTTTACATATGTATACAGAGAACAAAAGAATGGACAGATTGCAGTGGCCAATGGGACCCAATTTATCGGACAGGACAAATACAAAGTGCAATCAATAAAGGTGGCTAACCACTCCTGAAAGACATTGTGTTCGTTGACCTGGCCAAGGCATCACCGTGCTCTTTGTGCTTACCCCAGATCTGGGAGGCAGTGCGGTGGAATGAAAAGCATTCTTTTTTTCATTCACTATGCAAGAAATATGCATCATTAGGTATACTTCATTTGCTGTCTTTACCATACAGTAGGATAGTAAATCACCATCTACAAAGTAGGCATTTTTCTAGTCGTACTGAACAAATTTGCCTAGAAGTACGATGTACTGAATGCGTCCTTGGAAAAAAAGTCATTCAAGCACTAGTGAATATCCTGTTCATATTTCCATAGAAACGCTTTGTTTGATGTGGCGGGAGATATAAACAAACTTGCTTGGCAACAGTTGTCATAATAACCCGCCAAGAATAATCCTTGTTTCCAAGGCACCTTAGTGCTTTTACAATACACTTGTACCAAGGGTGTGTACAGGTAGATTTCAAAGCAATATCCTTCTTGGCGTAATTATCATGTAGAAAGTCTCTAAGAAAGAAAATTTCATTATTACACTATACTCCATGCAATGCATCTGCTTTTGTGAAAACTTCGCTTAACATAAAAATGTATTTTTTGTTATTTTGTTTCATTTTACTCTAGGTTGTTAGTTGTTCAATGTAATGAAGATGCTTTCTTGATCTTCCCTTCACTAAAGCTTATTTTGTAAGAAGTCTGCACTTTGTATCTGTATGTCTACTTTGTGAAATAAGAACTTTGATGTGATTGTTATGTTTAATAGCAAGTATACTGTCTGTGCATGCTAACTACCCATCCTGCAATGATTCCATGGAAGAATATGATCTGATGAAAGGTTAGGCTATAGACAGGGCATTGAAATTCTCATTAGATAACAAATCTGGCCGTGTGTAATGTGTGTAAATATGTAAAATTGTATAAATACAACTGTGACACACACAAAAATTACTTGCATGTAGTATGCACTGTACATTAATGTGCAACAGTCAGATGCAAAGTGTCCAATGTCCCAACTTTTATTGCAACTGAGTAACAAATTGCCCTACATTGATTAAAAAAATTAACAACAACAAATTAATCAGTGTCTAGTGCTTGCCATGATAAAAATAAAGGCACATACACTGTACTTGTACTTGGGCAAAATTGAACTAACATGTACAGTACACGTATGATCTCCTGATCACTGGATGGGCATCTTATCCACTAGGCCACTGAGCAAAGCCTAATTCTAATCCTTAATACATTGTACATGTAGCATGCAGCGAGTACTGCATTTATTCATTCAAAATGAAAGTGCCAACTTTTGTGTGCATTATGTGTACATGGCGTGTATAAAGACTTGTAACATGATATTGATCAGTTATTCTGAAGAATGCAACATGTTTTTCCACAACTTCCTTTTAAAGAGTGCAGACATTCACTGTAACATATCAGATCCATTTATAGGAAAATATTGTACAGTGTAAGAATGAGAATGTAGAGCTATTATACATTGTAAATTATGTTCTATTCAGGTTCCAAATATAACTTTAACAGTAGCTTTTGTACTGCTGTTATAAAGGCTTGAGATTAATTGTGTAGATTTTACAGTAGGTTTATCTAGCAAGCAAATCATACAATTTGTAGAGCAGGCCTCAACGCAGCATGCCATTGCCAAAGGTTTCTCATAAAACCTGACGACAAAAGTGTCACTGGTTTCATTAACTGCAGTCGTGGCAACTGTTGATTGCACCAGAGGGAGAGAGAAAAAGATACAGTGTAAAGGAAAGGGGTGGGGGTGGGGGAGGAGCAAATGAAGAGGACTCATCGAAGCAAAAAGCGTTGGGCTGATATTTCAGATTGTTATCTACAACACTATGCCTTTGCACAATGAATGAAAGATTTTGAGTGATATTTGACAGGAGATATGAACTACAGGCATATCTCTGTAGAGATACTTAAAAAAAATCTTTTATTTCATGTACTTGCACTCCACAATTATATACTGCAGTTTGTGTGGCCTTGCTGACTGAATAAGTGAAGCACGTTTATTGATTTCTTCGTCATTTGTTGCATATCAGGTGAAAAAATAGATATTATCTCATATCTATGTGATAGATACAAATGGGTGACCAGTTAGTTATTCACACAATATATTTGTGTGTGTTCACTGCTTTATTGTTACTGTACTTGTACACTTGTAGATGCTTTCTCAAGCTTAGGCTTTTGTAGATTATATGTACACTGTTGTAGATAAAATCATGGATTTTATAGTTAAAGGGATGATACAGTTTTGGTTTTAGATAGGGCTTTGGGTTCCCAACCTTTTTGTGTGTGTTTGTGAGATTCATATTGAGAAACCTATTATGAAATATGAAAGAACATGCAATTCTTTGAAGAATTTACAGTTTACATGTTGAAAATTGGTCTAAAATGCAACCGGCCACAACTTCAATTAGGGTCACTTTGTTTTGCCTTGTTTTTGGATATCTCGGTCATTTTATAACTGATTTTCATCAAATAAACTTTTAATTTCCCCTAGAATTGTATGCTCTTGAGTGGTAATATGTTAAGAACTGAATCCTCGCCTCAACCAATACTATACCATCCCTTTAAATGAAAAATAGTACAATATTTCATTCCTATGCCTCTGCCTACAGAGTTGGCAGGGAAAATAATAGTGTGAAACTACAAGGGAGTTTTTGCTCTCTGTTCCTTCATTTCAGAGCTTGTCTCTGTTTCCCCTAAATTTTCAGCAACTCATCAATGGTAATGTAATGTGTAGTATAGAAACTGGGCTAAAAATGACTGTTCAGTCAAAGTGCATTTAACATGTACAGCACATGGTATTTTAGGAGGCTAAAGGTCAATGAGCACTGAACTTTGGCCAGAAATGTAATTTTCTAATCTTGGTTTTAGGAAGGGAAGTTTTAGGGAATGAACAGTATGTAAAATGTAATCTACATGTAAAATGTAATCTACATTCTTTTTTTTATTAAAGATTAATAGAAATACAACTACAGTTGTAAGAGGAAATGTTTGTTCCTGTAGAGAAGGCTAAAAGTCAATTCTTATGTTGGGGGGGGGGGGGGGGGGGGGTGAAAAGTCCAGACCGAAGAAATTCAATTTGAGTATGCAAAGTACAATAAATGGCCTTAAATTCATTTGTGATGGAATAACTCAAGGCAAGTGCATCCTGGTCATTTACATGTACATACGTGTACATTCTTGTAAGTTCCTGGCTATTGAATGTGATGTTTGCTGTAAGGAATGACAGCAAAGCATAATTTATGTGAATGCCTAATAGTTGACTAAGTTATGGATGCGAAAAAGAAAACAGCGCAAATGGCAAATCAGAAAAAGAGCAAAAACTTAATAGAAGCAGGGGAATGGAAAAAGGAACATTTTCAGCCACCGAAATCAAATTTATGTGCTGTCAGGATGTTAATTCAAGTACAGTGTATTATAATGACAAATCATTGAATAACTAATGCACTGCATGCCTGCATGATAGATCATTACTCTCAGTGTTAAAATATACACAGAGTATGAGCAGCAATTGAAAAATAATTATCATTATCATATATATCAAACCTGTTGCAGAAATTTAATGAAAGGTGCATGCCCCATTTACTGTGGTGGAAAATTGTGCTCATAAAGTGTAAATATCTGTCTCTATCATATCTGGTGTGATAACAAACAGTGTATACAGTACTTTGTAGAAAACAACAACAACAACACACATTCACACAAAGCATATTTTGTGAACTGTGCATGACATACAATTGTAGATGAGATAGGGTTGAGGCAAAAGTTTTGTACAGTGTACCCATGACAAAAATCCCCCCATGTGTAGCAGTTTTTGTTTTTCTTTTGTTCTTCCAGTGCAATTTATTTTATTCATTTCACTTTTTCTCTGTGTGCTTGTCCATGCAAAATACATTTAGTAGTTAATCCAGATTGTCAGTCGTACAGCACGTCAGAAGAGTCCATGTGGACAGTGTATATCTGTTCACATCCATACAATTATTTAGTAAGCCAAATGTTGCAAGACAGAGTTGGTTGTTTTTGTCTTTCCTCTGCACCAGCCTTTTCTGTCTGTCTGTCTGTCTCATCTGTCTGTTACACTGTAGTATACAGTTTGCTGTCATCGTTATCAGTGTCTTCAGATTTCCCGAGTACTGATTTCAAACACAGTGACTTGTACGACAATTTTATTGAAAGTATGATGGATTTTTGATATGTGAATGTATGTACAGTAGCTACAGTTGTACTTGAAGATATTTAAAGTAATTTATAAATGCAAAAATTGATAAAAAAAAATAATCACATCAATCTCACTGCAGTACGGTACTGTACATGATTTCAGGAAGACGTGTAGGATGTACAATTGTAGCTAGGAACAAAAAAGAAGAATTAAATTAAGAACTGGCCATTTCGTACTAGCAGCATACATGTGGGGCCTAAATTGTAAGTAGCATAAAATGAATTGTCTTGATTGTGTTTTCTTCTCTTTTTGTGATTGCCGCTTACAGGTGAATGAATTCCCTGACTTTTTGAATGGAGAGGAGAGGGATAATACACAGCATATTTGCATCAAATACCAATGCCCCACCAAGCCTAGCAAGAAGGCTGGGGACAAGAAGAGTCTAGGGAATGATGATGGCAGCAGTAGTGGGGGTAGCAGCCCTGTGCCTGAGGTCATCCTGACAGAGCCCAATGGCTCTACCCAGGATCCCTCCCAGGTTCCTCCTCCTCGCTCCAGCAGCATGCGGAACCTCAAGCTCAACCGCAGCCTGGACGAGAGTGACCTCAGGTCGCTGCGGGACATGTCCTCGTCCATCGACTCGGACTCGGACAGCGAGGATCGCCTCTCGTGGTCGATGCCATCGGGGGACTTTGAGAGCATGTCCATCCACAGCCTGGAGTCACTCTCGCTGGGCAGTGGTGAGATGCTGACCGGGGATCGAGGGAAGGGAAAGGTCACTGGCGTGGAGACGTGTCGGCCTCTCCCTCAAAGGCCCTCAGCAAACAGGACCCAGCAGCTCCGCAGCGTGGATAATCCCGACAGCTTCTCCTCACAAATAGCTGCAACTCTTGTGAACCGAGAAGCCAACAAACCACCGTCATCGACAACTGCGCAGTCCAAACCGCAATATCGAAACCTCCCATCCCCAGAAATCGCCGAAATGGACAAACTCAAATCGAAACCGTTCCAGTTTCCACCTGGGAAGGAGAATCAGAAGAAGACTTCACAGCTTCTCCTGACAAGACACAGAAGTCTGGACTCTGATGACCCCACAAGGGGTAGTCACTCCAATGGCAAAGAGAACAAGGCCACTCCAGACTTTCTGGCAGAACTTTCCCGTAAAAAGGATGAGGAACTACATCTGTACATCATTTCATTGTCCTCACCATTACTCATGCATCTCAGAAGTTCGTGGAATAATTACATTATTGTGAGTATGACATCGTAACCTCAATGGTTAGGCTTGAAATGGGTCTTCTGATCAGTGGACATGTCTGGATGGAAGATGATGTACAGAGATACCTTTACAGATACTTGAATAAATTGGGTATTAAATGAACCCAAGACCAGTGGGGGCAAATGTTACCTGTGATACACATCCACTACATGTAGGTGGAATAGCTCCTGTATAATATCATCTATGACTGATGTATGTTGATCAGTGTTGTAGAAGGGCTTTCCTGTAGAATTTATGTATTGTATTGTTTCAGTGGGATTAAGAGAAGATAGTGCCAACCAAGCTGTGCCTCAACAATCCTATGTTTTGTTATGTCTTCTTTTGTTTCATACGAACAGAGATCAACTTTGATGACAGATCAAGAGCTCGCTGAACGGCTCAAACCTGGTTCGGGGGCTAGTAAAGTCCCTTCAAGGTATTTGATAACATCAATTGCATTGATCAATCGATACCAATGATATGATTGTTTTTTCCCTATATGCCTTTGTTATGATGTACAATACAAAGATTATCAGGATACCGGCAGAAATCTCTCACATGCTTGCAGGAGAGGACCAAGTAGGCTCAGAAAAGGTTATTAGTAATCTTAGGTAAGAGAGTGAAGTGAAAGAAATATCTGGAATCCTTACTTTGATACCGTTTTTTTCAATGCACAAGGACAACTAAGACCAGAAAATTGTACTGAGAATGAGCATTCTCTGCTTTGATGCATACCTACAGAGAATCTGTGAAAACTTTCATTTCTTCAAAGGAAGTACAGAATCAGGACCGTATATAGACGATTTGAAGTGTATCTCAACTCATTGTACAAGGCTTGAACTTCAGAAAAGTATTTACACATATCTTGCATTTATATCAACTCCATCACACTAAGTGATGTCATGAATCATCCACTCATGTTTTCAATGTATTTCTAGATCTGTGAGGTCTGTAGTCAATCAAAGCAAATCAAGTTTTTTGATTTCGTAGTGAAAATTAATACTTATCATATTAGAAGCATGTAGATGTACCGATAATGATGGATTATATATTTTATTCTTTTGTTTGATTTCAAACGCAGCCTACAGCTGGAAAGAAAGTTTGTTCAACTGAAGCAAGAAATCATAAACTCATCAGACTCCATGGAAAACCTCTTCAGCCTGGTGCAGGAACTTCTGACGGCAGCAGAGAAATATTTTGTGCTCAAGAAACTTTTCTGGAAGGTAATCTCCCTCAGCAGTTGATACGACTATCCAATGCTAAGACAGAAAGGAAAATTACTAGCAAATCCTTCTTTGCTAAAGTTCACTGCCCTGATTCAACTCTTGAGATTTTAAGATCAAATTAATGTATGCTTTCAGAAATCTCCAAAGATGAATAGCGTCAGGGTAACTACTGACATTTTAGATATACAACAGAGAATTCAGTGGAAACCAAAGTCAAATTCTCCAGGCCCGAAAGATATTAAGTACAGAAGTCAATATTGGTGGTTGCTGATATTTCAGAAAACTCAGGCATCAGAATTCAGGGAAAATCATTATTGAGAGAGGAAAATATGATCTTCAAACACTTCAGAAAACACTTCCGAAAACAGAGTGGACCATGGCCAGACGCAAGTACTCCTAGAAAAGGTTTCATCTTGATATTAACGTGCAGATCTCATTAGCTATAGATGTCATTGTGAAGACTGGAAAGTGCAAAGAGACACTTAGCAATTTTCCGTTTTTAAAGCAATATAGAACGTTTAGTCTTCAGATGTCACCCCTGAAAGAAAACATCTGTAGTCTCAAACATCCTTGTTTAAAGTAATAATCTGAATGTGCTTTTAGTTTCGTGTGCAGGATATGGCTTTTTCAACTCTCCAATTTGCTGTTTTTACAGAGACCTTGGCAAAAACATTATTGGGTCTCGTATGCATACAGGTCTGCCTGCAATCTGTGTTATGATTTCCCAAGTGCCCCATTTCCGCTTCCCTGCTTTTCTTTTCTCACTTCACTTCTTTGTCAATCATTAATTCCCTGTGTTTCTGTAAAGTTACTGATATCTGCAGTCTTCTCATGTCTAGGATTGTTGTCAGCATCCTTAGAAATGTCTTGACTTGATTCTCATTGTGCGTACATCATTTATCATTGCTATTTTACTCTCTATGATGTGTAAATGTATCATGATTTTAAATGAATTTGTCTTTTACGTCGAAATGGCTTTTAAAGTCCATTTCAAATAGATTCTTGAATTTTGCATCACATGAAAAATTCAGCTCTTTATCAGATTAAAATTTCAGCTCTTCAGATATACTAAAGCAGTATATTAAGCTAATTGAAATTATGTTTTCAGAGATCACATTCTCATTACAGCAAATTGTACAAAAAAAAATCAAGTTGTTCTTGCAACTCTTTGCCATGTATGCAATCACTTTATTGCACATAAATCACACAGTGCCTGAAAACCTGAAAAACCTCTATCTGCAAAGCCCACATATTGAAAATCAGAGAATTTGAATATCAATTTGTTATTAGAGGTAGATCCATCTTTTTTCCTCAGTTGAAATCCTGCCAAAATTAATCTGTGGTTCAAACTGAGAATTGTGTGTGAGAACAATGCACAGTTGTGCAACTGAAAGGGCTAGTAGTGATTTAAAGCTTGTCTAGTGAAGGGTTAATCCGTTCTGTAATAGATTGAACCACATAAAATGCTGGACCCTAGTATTCCTGTTTGTAAAAACAGAAAGGAAACGTATGAAGGAAACAACCCATTAGTCACATGCAGCTACATGTACTACCATTGCTTGACTTGAGCCACACATAATAAGAATCACAGAGAACACAGGAAACCCCTCTGGACCACAGAGACTATCTAACTCAGCCACCACATTAAAAAGACAAACAAACAAACAAACAAACAAAAGCAAAACCAGACAGACACAACCCCACACATGCAAAAGTCTTAGCTAAACAGCAAGTGTCTTCTACATGTATGATCTCAACAGATCCAGTAGCTGTGAAAAACAGTCTTGACTACGTGATGTACAAGCATTAGTGTTTCTGAAGGCATTTTACAGGATGCCCCATGAAATACAGTGAATAACACCAAACTGACCTTAGCTGAACTAACTACTTCTTGTTGTAGGATCGGGATCTGTTCACATTCATCCTTCTCCAGCTGCAGCGATATCTTCCCAAGTCTTCTGTCAACGTTCACACGGAGAGAGGACGGCATCACCGCGCCGACGAGCTAGAGTAAGGCAAACCTCCAACCCACGCTGACTGTATCAGTCTGCTTCTTATGGTTAACCTCACACCACTGGGCATGTTTATAGAAGTTGCTCTCTGTGCGGAAATACCTCTGTAGTGTTTCAGGAAGTAAGCTTTGAAATAATGTAGATTACAGTTACCTCATCCTGGTACAGAATTGTCACTTCATACATTGTATGTGTGTGGAGATGTAGAGGAAACTTGAGCTAGTATCTGGTTTTCACTTACTGGTAAGAAACATTCGGAGTAAAAAACAAAAATAGAATCATTTCTTCTGGAATTTTCTTTGCAAAACATCAGTAATGAAATATAATAAGTTTTCCTCTCTTTAAAGGACAAGTCCACCTTCATAAACATGAGGATTGAGTGAATGCGGCAATATTAGTAGAACAAATCATTGTAAGTTTGGGGAAAAATCGGACAATCCGTTTGAAAGTTATGAATTTTTAAACTATCTGCGCAGTCACTGCTGGATGAGAACACTACTACAGTGTATGATGGTGCGTACAACGATATAAGGAAAATAAAAAGAGAATTTCACAAAAATTTACTTTTTGAATAAAATGCACATTTCTTTGACTTGTTACTGACATATGTTAAGGGTGGTATTAATTCCCCTTCTGAAAGAGAGAAGTTGAGTGTTCTTTTGTTATTTGAGAAAAATGGAAATATGTTGTATTTTCTTTATTCTTTCTTTATATCGTTGTACTCATGTGACATCACAAGCTATAGTAGTCTTTCCATCCTGCCATGACTGAGCAGAAACTTTAAAAAAATCGTAACTTTTGAACGGATTGTCCGATTTCCCTCAAACTCTCACTGATGTGGTCTACTAATATTGCTGCATTCACTCAACCCACATGTCTATGAAGGTGGACTTGCCCTTTAAGCTTAAGGAAGTGGGATTTGTTCTGTGACTGTGTGTATGTGTGTGTGTGTGTGTGTGTGTGTGTGTGTGTGTGTGTGTGTGATGCACATGGTCATAACAATCCATGGCTCTTTTGAAATCTAGTTTTGAATGTCACAAGGAGATAAAGATATTCACTGGAGAAACCTTTAGTTTTAGATATAATAAGGGTAATCAAATCCACGTTTGTTTCATAGCATCATGTTTTAAAGTGGGCAGTGGTTTCAGTGTGATTGTATTCACTTTAGATAATATCAAATGACTGTCACAAGGCTGTTTGGGAGTTGGATGTTTTGTAAGAAATGGCAAAAACTTAACCTGTTGAGGATGGGTTGATTTTGCCACAACATTCATTTCCCACAGACACTTGCCCGAGTATACTCGGGATTCGTCCTCAACAGGTTAAGCTACAATTTATAACATTGAGAATCTGGCATTATAGTTTGGGATGTTTTTGTTATCTCTACTTTTCATGAGAAGTGTTAATATCACACTGAAAATTGGTAGCGGCTGTAACTTTTAACAGTTGTGTGGATAATGAGCTAGAACAGAGGAAGATAATCATCATGTGGATGTTGTAGATTATGTTGTCATTTCCTATTCCAACATTCTAGAAATGATCAGGTTTGAGGTAAAATCATGGTGATATCATCTTTGTTTTGTTATCTCACCAGACTGGTCATTGTGCTGATTGAAACGTTGGGTCTAATGTTCCACGAAACCGAGGTGTTTCCAGGTCGACTACAAGTTTTGAAAGCCAACAGGTTTGACATCTCCCTTTAATCCTTCTCATCTTTCTTTTTTTTTTGCCATTATGCTAATTGTAATGAAGATGAAGATGATGATGATGATGAAAAAGAATATGATGATGATAATGATGATGATGTTTAGTGTTGCGATTTTTTTGTTACGCTATGGTTGATGCATTTGCTACAATTTGTATTTTAATAATAGTATAAGAAGAAGAATAATGATGATGATAAATAATGATAATGATAATGATGATGATGATGATGATGATGATTATTATTATTTTATCATTGTTATTATCATTATTATCATTATTATTATTATTATCATCATTATTATTATCATTATTATTATTATTATCATAAGTAGCAGTACTAGTAGTAGTATTAGTTGCATTATTGCCATCATTTTTCTTGACATACATACTACAGTTACAACCCATATGACCCAGCATCCTGTGCATGAGAAATTCATATCATACAGGGGAGAAAGAGTATAATACGTAGATTCTGCATCAGGTTAAAGTGTTGTTTACTCTATCAATGAAGGCCATCTTATATAGTACTTGAGTTAATGGGGCTTTTTACAGGTTATCTGTCTCAATGGTACTTACTCCGTCATTGTAGATAGCAATCTATGAAATGGGTTTTAGGTCTGATATCAGATGCCTGTTAAGCCAGGTATCTCTTCAAAAATGTTATTGTACGAGTAGATTTGGGTGATAATTTTTTTCTCTCTCCTATCAGTAGTACATTAGAAAGATAAAAGCCATGATATAATTCAGCTTGTCATCTAATCAGCCAGAATATGATTATCGGTATACTTTGTACTCAAATGTGGTGCTTGTTGGATAAGTGCACTGTACCGCTCTTATACATTTGCTGGCTGTATGTTTTCAAAATTGTGTGAAAATTTTACGAACACTTTTGCATCAAATGGATGATGGCATGCACAAGGGAGATCATGCTGCCCTCGTGAGTCAACAGTTCCTGTGCTCTAATCACAACGATCATCAGACGGCCAGTGCATATTTCCCTGGGCGTCGCCCTTACATGTATTTCGCTTTTTCTTTGCACTCAATGACATATATGTGATGTGCGCAATGATGATAACCTTGTTGAGCTGCTCTCTTGAGATTTCAGTGTCATCAAAATTATCAGATACAGTAATGCTAATATTGAATATGAGGCTACTCTGCAAACTGCTCTCAGATAAGATAGTGTCAGTGTAGCACGGTTTTCCGAAAGCTGAATTTGAGTAGTTGTACGATATTTCACCATTCAGTTGAGCCCGAACGTATGATATGGGATAGGAAGTTTGTTCAGATTATTTCGTGAACTCTTGCATGATTCAGTAATGGGTCTTTAGTTGTTTGTTTTGAGGAAGCATGAAGTAACATTGAGAATTTCAAACAAAGTCATGCCATGCCATTCACAACATACAAGGAATACTGTAAAATGATCGGAATGTTCACATGCATTTTAATTTCACAAAATTTGCAAGTGCCAACATTCGCAAAATTAAAATGTGCGTGAAAGTTCTTGCCCACATAACATGCATTGGATGCCAGTGGCAATTCACAAAAATTTCATGCTGAGAGAAAGGCTGTCGGCAGCAATTCGTGAATTTTCATGCCGCGAATATATTGTGTTCTACAACATATCAATTTAATTTTTATAAAACAACAACAAAATAACAAACAAGTGTGCGTTTAGGCTTGAATGGGAGGTGAAATGGTCATCAAATTGGTTTTTGCCATATGGTAAGTCATCTGAATGTTTTGAAAGTGAATGCAATGCGTCGGCAAAGTATATCAAACTGGAGCTCTTGAAACAGCCTGCAAATGACATGGAGAAATCAAAATCAGAATCATAATGCCATGTAAAATTATGTATGAAAACTGATGCCTCCTTTAATCCCCTCCTCTCATGAGCATATGTTGTGAACTTTCTAAGGTATATTTTTCAATTTCACTGGCCCTTGACCATGGGCAATTTTTATATGCGGGATTCAAACTCTGGGAGCTTATGGCAGACATGTCGGTCACACTAATTTGCTCCTTGTGTGTTTTCCCCGCTGCGGTACATTTTCCATCTCTTTCGGTGTGTGACAGTATGAAATCAAATTGCCGGATAACTCTTCTGATATCTTCTCAAAGAGATTGTAATTATATTGAAGTAATACAAATCAAATCTAGTTTTGTTTATCATATGTAATGGAGAGCTGTACGGTCTTTTTTAACTGTTCCCTTGGGAGTTCAAGGGATCATGCTTTTGATTCACATGTCCCCATTAACTGGAAACCACAGTTGTTTTGATGTAGTTTACAAGGCAGTGGCTGATCCAGAGGGGAGCACAACCGGCGCACGCCCCCCTTTATTTTTCCTTGAAAACAAAAGAAATAAAAAGAAAAATGAAATGAAACCCGGAAGTGGCACCAGAAATATTAGTTGCCCCCCCCCCCCCCCCCCCCTTTACAGAATTCTGGATCCGCCCCTACAAGGGGCATTATGTCTTTTATTACTTTGTTTTTACTTTTCAATGTATCCTTTCATGCAAACAGATGATATTATGAAACTTGTGTTTCAGCTTCATAATGTACCTTTTCAAGAGTGTGATACTGGGCATGGTCAGTTAAACTCAGATTTAAAGGACAAGTTCACCTTCATAAACATGTGGGTTGAGTGAATGCAGCAATATTAATAGAACACATCAGTGAGAGTTTGAGGAAAATCGGACAATCCGTTCTAAAGTTATGAATTTTTAAAGTTTCTGCTCAGTCACGGCTGGATGAAAAGACTACTATAGCTTGTGATGTCACATGGGTACAACGCTATAAAGAAAGAATAAAGAAAATTCAACATATTTCCATTTTTGTCGTATAACAAAAGAACACTCAACTTCTCTCTTTCAGAAGGAAGGGGAATTAATATCACCCTTAACATACATCAGTAACAAGTCAAAAAATGTGCATTTTATTAAAAAAATACAGTTTTGTGAAATTCTCTTTTTATTTTCCTTATATAGTTGTACGCATGTGACATCATACACTGTAGTAGTCTTCTCTTCCAGCAGTGACTGCGCAGACACTTAGAATATTCGTAACTTTTGAAGGGATTGTCCAATTTTCCTCAAACTTTCACTGATGTGTTCTACTAATATTGCTATATTCTCTTGATCCTTATGTATATGAAGGTGGACTTGTCCTTTAAAGCCATACTTCCTTCCCCCCTTATTCTTAAATCACCCTGAAAGCACTAATGGAAGTGAACTGCAGTTGTATCTGAATTTTGTATGATACAGTGTACATCAATGTCTGAAGACACCATGAGTAATGTGCGCATGCACAGTGTGGACACACTTGTAGCACAAGGATCAAAATGTGCTTTCCATTTAAAAAATGATTATACATGCTCATTTTCCCCATATTTATTTATTATTTTTATTGTTATTATCATTATTATTATTATTATTGTTATTATTATTATTATCATCATTATTGTTATTATTATTATTATTATTATACCCCCGCCAAACGAAGTTTGAAGGGGGTATATAGGAATCAGCGGGACGGTCGGGCGGTCGGTCGGGCGGTCGGTCCGTTGCAAATCTTGCGTCGCGAACTACTTCCTCAGTTTTCAACCGATTCCCATAAAACTTGGCACAGATGTGTGCCTTGGGTTGTAGATGTGCAAGACGTATTTTTTGACAGTACCCAAAAGTACGTTGCCATGGTAACGGCATATTATGGGCAAAAATGGGTACAAATCTTGCGTCGCGAACTCCTCCCACAGTTTTTGATCAATTTTTATGAAATTAGGTACAGATGTTCATCTGAATATGTTAATGTGCAAGACACATATTTCCGCAGTGGCAAAAAGTGTGTTGCCATGGTAACGGCATGTTATTGGTAAAATATAGGGCAAAATGCTTCATGGCAAAACTGCTTCATCAGTGTTCTTCCAATTCTCATGGAATTCATATTGAATGTTTGTCTTAGGATATAGGTCAGCATGACACATTTCTTGACAGTGACAAAAAGTATGTTGCCATGGTAACAGCTCACATATTATGAGCCAAAATGATGGAAAATTTTGTGTTGCAAACTACTTCCTCAGTTTTTGCCCAATTTCCATGAAACTTGGTACAGATGTGTGCCTTTGGTTGTAGATGTGCAAGACGCATTTTTCGACAGTACCCGAAAGTACGTTGCCATGGTAACGGCATATTAATGGCAGAAGATCAAGGAAAGATCTTGCAGATTTAACTACTTCCTCAGTTTTTTGACCAAAGCTTATGAAATGTGGCACACACCTTGATCTTGGTGGGAAGATGTGGAAGACATATTTTTCGGACGTGTCGGAAGCTGCGTTGCCATGGTAACAGCATATAAATGGCAGAAGATCAAGGAAAGATCTTGTGGATTGAACTACTTCCTCTGTATTCGACTGAAGCTCATGAAATGTGGCACACACATTGGTCTTGGTGGAAAGATGTGCAAGACATTTTTTGGACGTGTCGGAAGCTGCGTTGCCATGGTAACGGCATATTAATGGCGGAAGATCAAGGAAAGATCTTGTGGATTGAACTACTTCCTCAGTTTTTGACAAAAGCTTATGAAATGTGGCACACACAATAGTCTTGGTGGGAAGATGTGCAAGACATATTTTTCGGACGTGTCGGAAGCTGTGTTGCCATGGTAACGGCATTTAAATGGCAGAAGATCAAGGAAAGATCTTGCGGATTGAACTACTTCCTCTGTATTCAACTGAAGCTCATGAAATGTGGCACACACATTGGTCTTGGAGCGAAGAAGTGCAACGCATATTTTTCGACGTGTCAGAAACTGTGTTGCAATGGTGACAACATTTTAATAGCAATAAATCTGGAAAAACCCTTGCAGATTGAACTACTTCCATCGTGACATCAAATTATTGCAGTAAATCTTGGAAAAATCTTGCGTAGCAGGCTACCAATACACATTAACCTCTGTTATTGCATGTATTCTGTTTTTGAAATAAGTTATCTCAGTGTGTGTTATGCCATGTCATATACTGTCTTCAATGCATGTTTTCACCAAGTGCTGTAATTTCCTTGGGTAAGACTGTCGTCACGGGTCGGGGGTATTAATCACCTTCAGTGATATTTTTATTATTATTATTATTATCATTATCATCATCATCATCATCATCATCATTATTATTATTATTATCATTATCATCATCACCATCATCATCATCATTATTATTATTATCATTATTATTATTATTATTATTATAAACCTACAAATGCACATTTTCATGCCATCAATAATTTTCTCTATCAGGCTTGTGGTGGCTGCCCAGCTTCCCCAGGCCATCAGGCAACAACTGGTTTTAAGGCCTGTTTACAGCCATTAATGTGTTGTTACATTCTCGGGCTCATGCCTACAACCCACACCCCTCATTTCTGTGTGATATTTCAGCGGCAAGGCAGCCCTGGACCTGCTAGTGGTCCTGACCTGTCTCCCAGAGATTCCCCAGAGATGGAGGCCACCGAGGACCAAGGCCCACTCCCTCCTCTTAGAGACCGACACCGACAGCTGGCAGACCTATGCTGATGCTGAGGTAGGTGACACCATCTTCAATTTCTCTACTGGTTGACGATTTGTTTTACTCTTTAAAAGGGCATCATCCATATCCAAGCCAATGAGACTCCCATAAAACTGCAATCGAGACAGAGTTATCATCTCACATACATGCCGAAACTGTTGATTGATGGGAATTTTTTAAGATAGCGCAACTCACTCCTGAAATTGATAACAATCGGCTTGACGAGGGCTTGGTTTCTTTCCGTGCAAAAAGAAACGAAAAATGAAGCAGAATAGAAATGTTCATTTGACCCTTAATGTACCCAGAGTGCTTCAAGGCTTTTGCTTAGATGCTTATCTCCTTGTTTCATCTCGAAAGGTGGCATAAGGAGGGGGTTCAGTTACAAGTTCCGCCCATTGTTAATCCATTACAGTGTACGTAAGAGATTCACTTACCACTTCATTCGGCCCACTTATATGTAAAATGTAGTCCACATTGTGTATAAGGATTCAAAAGTAGATTGTACAGGAGTGTAGCATTCTGGTTTGCATAATACAATATGAAAGGCCCTCACCAGCATCAAGATCACAATTACGATTACTGTGTGAGGCAAGATTGTCTTTATTAAAAAAAAAAAAAAAATTCATGAGCAGATTTGCAGGTTCTTGTTACAGTTTTTTTTTTTTTTTTTTTTTTTTTTTTTTAATGAAGTCTCAGTCCCCGCAATCATGGATTCTAAAAGCCTTTGGTTCCAAAGTCTCTTTGCTGGAAATTTCCCATTTAAAGAGCAAAGGCATTTGTCTTCTGTTATTAAACAATGGACATTGCTATTGCTGTCAACTCCCATCTTGTACAGAGTACCTCATGTTTTAGAAGACAGGGAATGCATAGATTTAGTATGAACCAGTGATACTGAGTAAAACAAGTAGTGTGTAAAGCAAGTGGCGCAGTAGGATGACAACTCCCAGTTAGACTTTCACAGAGGCACTTGGCAATGCTTGTAACATATCCCATAACTTGATCAGCTTTCAAAGTAAAGCAATCACAGCCTTCACGAGTGCTTATGCTCCCTAGACATTATCTTTTTGATTGCTTGTAGTCCTTCCACTCTGCCCACAAATCCTTGATCAATACTAAAAGCAGATAACATTTCACCGTATTTAACACACTTGTTTTCTTTTCCCTGGCTTGCAGTAATCTCTTTTGTTGTTGTTTTTTAATCCTATGTGTTAAACTCCATTCCTTGGTTTGTACTAACCCTTAGACTGTCGAGGTAAAGTACGCCACACTTATATGACAGTACGCCACACTTGTATGACAGACCGCCATTCACCCATTGTTGAAACAGACCAACACCCATGTAGTGGAGGAATGTTCTTTGATTGAAATGAGCAAAGGGTCTTTACATGCAACTTTTTTTTCCCCCTGGTTAAGAAACAAGTAAATGTGACACAGAATTTGATTCTCACATCCAAATTCGGAATT
Source organism: Diadema antillarum (assembly GCF_040938485.1). NCBI lineage: Eukaryota > Metazoa > Echinodermata > Echinoidea > Diadematoida > Diadematidae > Diadema > Diadema antillarum. The sequence continues at coordinate 2,152,197 of NW_027270961.1, forward strand.
TATGTTCAGATAGCCATATAACTTTTGGAAGATAATATGTTTTCATGGAGACTAGTTTGATTCAATATCCAAAACATGAATGTATTACCAACTTCAAAATTAATATAGTAAAATATCCTATTATATTCACAGAAGGAACAGTTACACATTAACTTGTTGAAGACTAGTCCTGAATTTGCTTGGGCAGGTGTCTATGGCAGATGCATGTTCTGGCAAAATCAGCTCGTCCTCAATGGCAAAATCAGCTCGTCCTCAATGGGTTAAAACATTTTTGTACTTCAGTGCGCATACAGGCAAGCAGATTAGTGTGAATGCATTTTCAGTACCTAGGTGCTGTCTCTATAGATATTGAAAACATTCAAACAAGATCTAAATATCGCCTTTATGTATATAAATCTTTAATCAAACTCATTTTTTATGTCAACTTCCAATATTTGGACATGGTCACGATGAGGCTTACATTAGAAGTATCTTTTATATTAGAAGCATCTGATTTTTCAAATTCGTTAAATTCTTCTGGCAAGTTGTTTTTATTGCAACTAATATGCCCTTATGGCGTACCCATTACAAAATCTCACAAACAGAAACCTTGGCCTTACAAAGATGTGAATACCACACCATTGATGAGTTTTCTGTTTGGGTATACATGGAGAGTGAAAGGTTGCCGAAACCAAATGTAGTTGACTTTGCAGTTTAAGGACATTAAGATACAGGGACGTAGATGGTGATAAGATTGCTCATCTTCCAACATCTTTCATCATGAAGAGTATATCTGTAACAAACCCTTTAAGTAGGAAGATCGATAGGAGATAAGGTTTCAAGGGTCAGTTGTAAGCATTGTGGAAGCAAAACTTCGTCATCAGCAAGGAACTAGTCTTTAGAGATGTTTTGATCGATGTTGTCACATAGTGGCAATGTCTGAATTGGAATAATTCCCAGTTGTGATGTGAGACCCAGACTAGTCTTGTATCAAAGTGTTCTGGTAAACTGGGTGTTGGTCTGTTGAGTATGATTAGCTGTGACATTGCTGCCATCATTGCACTGCCATTCAAGCCACACTTTGACAGTCACCATGCCAGCAGCTTGCAACCATGCATGAGAAACTTCTGTAAAAGTGGATATTTTTGCACAAGTATTTTTTTTTGTTGTTTTTGTGCCCTGCTGGGTAATACAAAATTTGTGTGTATTTAATTCTGTGAAATCAAGACATTTTATATGATACAGTAGTGGTGGTTATTATAGCGAGAAAAATCTTTGCTTGCTTCTATTTTTGCAAGAATTGCCACAATGCAAAAATTTACATTTTTATAGTATTCAAATTATTGTGTGAAACACCATATATAGGTATTGCAAGCTGCGGTGACCAAAAGTGGATTCTCCTATAGAGAGGCCATTATACATGCTTGCCCTTCTAAAAACTCTGTTGTCTCTTGCAAAATCTTCATCAGTGCAATGTGATTTTAATTTAGATCATATTCTGCTTATAGTTACTTATAGACTATAATTGAACAAGCAAGCTTCTGTCCCCTGTTGAATTAATTGTAGCCAATTTTAAGCATCTAGCATACGTGTAGTCCCATGGGAAAAATTAAAAATAAGTTTTCCTTGTTCGCTGCTAGAAGCAGCCATAATCTTTCTGGGGTTACCATTCAAATGAATTTACAAGTTGTGACACTCAGAATATAATTTTAGAAAAAAAATCATTTGGTATTGCAGATATGACCTCATAGGCACATTGTCAGCTCTTTAATTACATCATGGATGAAAGTTGGGATCTAATTCATGCTGTCCAGATACACGTGAACATGTCATAGAATTCAGTCAGTGAGGTCAAGAGAAGAAAGTAGAATGTATGAGACATGTGTATCATTACTGAATAGTTTGGTTGTGTGTTTCCCAGAGTGTAAAAATGAAAGGGGCAAGGTATCATAGCCATCAAGAATGTACTTTGTGCATCCATCTTTGTTCAGGGCTTTAACTTCAGAAAAGACTTTCAAATTAATCATCCAAATTTGTGAGAGCGGCAGAAGGGGAGACTGTCCGTGTTGTGGATTATGCTGAATAAATGATATTCAGCGAGGTGATCTAGAGATAGCCTGTGTCCAGCAAACGAGCACTGGCATGGAATTGGCTGATCCATGGCTCATTTATTATGTGCACCATGTTAAAGGGAAGTTATGGGAATATAATTACCTCTGCTCTGAGATGTTAATATCTGATTTTGAAAGCTACCAATATATGGTACAATAGCGAGGTGATTTTGATAAACTTTGTCACTTCATGAAATATAAGTGGAAGAAGAAAGGGGGTGAAAGCAGTTAGATAGTGCACTTTGATTGCTACAAAAGAGACATTTATAAACCTGGAATAAAATTGTTTGGACCTCGTGTTTAGAATGTCTAATATTTCTTAGTGAAATGACTTTATGAAATGGTGAGTGTTAGCATCTGTAATTGACATATTGAATAGAACGATATATGAGAAAATTTTTTGTCAGTCCCTTACTTTGCTTTCAAAGACACCACTTTCTCTTTAAAGACAAGGCTTTGTCCACAGCCAATTCTGCCCATCTATCTCTCACCATTTCATCTTATCTCCACACCTCTATTGAAGCTAATTTTCTGCTAGACTGTGTTCATCATAGCGTGAGCACTTCACTCCCATGCATTATTACTGCATCATCAGATGTATGGAATTAATCTCTTATTGCCTTGACCCACACAGAGCTCCTCCAAAAGCTGTCGTTTTCATTTATTTCAGGTTTGCTAGATCACTCAGCTACTACGTGATGATTTCAATGAATATTGCCGGAGTGTTTTGCCACCTCTCGTGGGAAAAGGCTGCACTGTAGTTGAAATGTGTTTCCATCTCATCAAATAACAGCGGAATGCAGGGTTGAGCCCGTGCTGGTGTTGCATCATTAATCAAGAACAATTGTCTGTGCCCATCATTATGTGTGTGCGTGCTACAATGTATGTCACTGTTCATCAGCCCTACACAATTCGAAGACCTTGCACAAGTCATCAGTATTTACCTTCTTTCTCATATTTTTTTTTTCTCTCTCTTTTAAATTCTAAAATGATTCAGTCTTTTTCTTCTGTGTAGATTTGTTGGTTTGCTTTTGACATAGTGTAGAAATAAGTTAAGTCTTCTTTTCCTTCTTTTTTTTCTTATTCATTTTTGTTTTTAGCTGTGTGGTATCATGTATTTAATGTATTGAAGCCATGATGCCAAACAGGTTTGCTACAAATCTGACCCAAAAAAATATGATAGTGCCTTTAGCAGCAAAAACTGGTAGGTGACAGCATCATGTTTACCGTATCGTATCCATCACCAAGCTGCCAAAGGCTTCTCAGAAAGTGATAATATTTGTTCTCACTGTTATAATACCAGTGAGCTGGTTGTAGAGGAGATACATGCTTTGATACGCAGCCTGCTCTGGTTTTGATACAGTGTAGCGCTCACCAAATGTATGACGTGTGTATAGGTTTTTTGTGCAGACAGATGCTGCAACAATGTCTTCGCTTGTCCAGTGTTGACAAACTAAGATGTTAATCACAGTGATGATGATGATGATGATGATGATGATGAGGAGGAGGAGGAGGAGGAGGAGGAAGACAGTGATGGTGATGGCATTGGTAGTGGTGGTGGTGATGATGATGATGATGATAGTGATAATGATTACGAGAATAAAAAGTTCATAGTGCCCTCCAAGCGTCTTTGATGATTTAAAGATGGACATGATAAAGTAGTTTTAATTAGCTGTAGAAGATGAAAATCAGACTGTCAAAGTAGTACAGCTGCATTGTATTAAGACTATAAGCCAGGGGCTTTGTCAGACATTTGGTCGACATAATGACCTTGCAATCTTGTTGTTTTAAAAGAAATAAAAAAAATCTCACACAGCACATATGCAGACAGAATTTGAAGTTTTTTCTTCATATACTTTTTATGGAGTGTATACATCATAGGACCAGCAGAAAAAAAAAAAAAAAATCTACACTAAGATGTTATACTGATCCAGCTATTTCCGTATATCACCATGGCAACACAAAGGTCATATGCCATACTGTATTTGGCCTTTAGGTACATGCAATGTATACACTGTACGATCCCGGAAAAGGAACATGAAATCTTAAGAGTCTGCAACTTACAAGTGATTAAGGCACGTGCAGTGAATGACGTAGCAGTTTGTTCAGAGTAAATCACACATGGTACCATATGTACCCTGTACTGTGAGATAATAGTGAAGGAATGGACTCTGGGGAGTTAGCAAATATTGGTGGTTAGCAACTGTATGAGGGCTTGAAACAAAGTAAATATGTTCTTAGGGAGATCCTGTTCGAATTGTCTTCATTCAGGAAATTCATGTAGGAAATGAGAAAGGGAGTTCAGGATTAATTCTCTATACATTGTAGAATAAAAATGTGTTGGTGTGCTAAGCTTATCACAGCAACCTGTTCTCAGTGTATACTGAAATCTTTGAATGAAATGGCTTTACTTTGCAAACTTTGCAAGTAGATTGATCCTGCTTTCAGCTCTTCAGCTGGTTGTGTAAATGAAATTTAGTATGTTAAGAGAATTTGGCTGGATTTAGCATGGCTGGCTCATTACACAGTTTCTATGTAAACAGGATCGTGTGGATAAACAGGTTTTAAAAAGATATTGAAAACATAATCCTCTCAAAAACTGGTCATACAGACAGGATTACCTAGTTTTACTTTTGTTACAAGTTTGTGAGAATTGGTGTGACATCGGATATTTTCTCACAGAGAAATGTTTATATTGATATTCTTTCTATGCCTTAATATAGGTTGCATGCGTGTGATGTGATATCTTCTCTCGTATGATCGCAAACGAGAAATACATCGTGATATTGGGTTTTTTTTTCCACCTGGCTTCCTTTCACTATCCTGTTATTGTTTTCAATAATCATTAAAATTTCAAGGGCCTGTGTGAGCACATACAATGTAGGAACATTATACACTAGATGTTTTATGTGCCATATAAGCATTGCTAATTATCATTATAATTATTAATTTGTGATCATACCACCCTAGTGTCTGATAATAAGAGCTGTCAGCCACAATTTTTCAACCCCCTCCCTGGCCTTATTTCCTAAATTCACTTCAGCATCACTTACACACACACACACACACACATGAAAGAAAATCAAAAGTGGAGAGCAAAGAGTCACTTAAAACCTACCCTTTAAAATAATGTGATTCAATCATGAAAACTTAGACAGTGTTGATCTGTGCATATTTGTTATACAAGGAAGGATGTTCTTAGAAGTACCTCGTTCAGCAGGAGTTGGCATTCCTGTGACATGAGTATGCACCATAGTATCCATTTTTTCTTTTTTTATTACTCAATATAAATGGATACCTTTAAGTCTGTTTGAGTAAAGAGTCAACTTTACATATGGTACTTATCGAGAGCAGTCAGTTATTCTTGATCTTTGTATGTTGATAAACCTGTATTTTGCTTCAAACCCAGGAGCCAATTGTTTGAAATGAAGGCATAATTTGCTAAAATTTCAATGCAGTATTACTTGCAGTAGTGTCTAATAATTTTGTAACCTCATGCCCCTCAGCTTTCTGTCAGTAATAATGAACATGACATTTCCATATTTTTCTTCCTCTATACCAAGGCATACAATTACCTTAAATCAATGGTATAGAAGAGTTGTGAAAATGAAGACCCATTTTCATCTGTTCATGAACTACCCTTTACACATATTTAATGGAAGTTGAAGTAAACAACCCATTCAAGAAAGCTACACCTTGTAAATCTTTGGCAAATTGTCTGTCCTTGCCACCCCCTCCCCCCTCCCCCCTCCCCCTCCCCCCCCCCCCCCCATTACTGAGTAAAGGTTAACTTCACATAAATTTGTATTTTTAGTTCTGGTTTCTGAAGTACATTGTAGAGAAAAGTGTTGACTACTCACCCAAAAAGCCATTTAGTGAATATTGCAATATGAGAACCATTTTCATAATGAGTTTTTGTACTCTATCCGCTGCCTCGTGATGCAGTAAATTAGTGTCTTTAAAAACTATGTCTGTTGAAAAAGACTGGTATACATCTAACAAGCAAAATTCATCTCTCCCATGAATCGCATCATTGCGTACTTACCCTGCATTCATTTCTCTATCAGTTATAGAAAATTGACCCACAGATTACTTTATTCACTGTCCCAAGGTGGATATTACATTGCAGTTAAGATTCAGGAATATAAACAGGAAACCATGTCAGTGACTACACTGTACATAATTATTCACATGATTGTGTAACTAACACTTGTCCAAGTAACCCAGAAATATTGATGCTATGCGATTTTTATGTAAAAAGTGATGATATTCCACCATATCCTTTTTCGGTTTTAGGTTGAATGAAAATGAGTAAAGCTTCATCAAGTTCTTTCTACATTCTCTTACTTGTAAAAAGTAACATCTTTGTGATCATCTTAGTATCTCCCCCACTTTTGCCTGGGTTTTGTTTGAAGTTTTTTGTTGTTGTAATAAACCATCGTTTTATTAGTTTTTCATAGTTTTTATTTCTTCTACCAATAGAGTTATGTTTTGACGGTATGATGCTATTTGATTGATCCTTTCTTCTTTTATAGCAAGTATTTACATCTATGTGTGTGTTGTCAGGGCCATTTGCCCTTTTTTTTTAGCTTTATATGATTCTTCCAAAATTCTTCATGGCTTTGCTTGTTTGCTGTGTAATTTCTAAGATATCATTGCTGTTTCACACAATTCATGTCTCATGCTGCTTAATCCTCGGCATATTAGTCAAATAGTTCAGAAGCGATACTCCAGAAAGTAAACATTGATGTTTATCTATTTGTGCATTAGCTCAGTGTGGAGTATCAATTTTCAGTATTTCTGTTTAAAAAAAATAAAAAAAATCTGCATTCAAGTTTGAATTTGTCTTATCTTCGTCTTGCAGTCTGCTTTGTCGAACATTTTTAGAAGATTTGAGAGCAACTTCTTTGCTTCCTTTGTCTAAGAGGCAATCTAGTAAAATCTCACCATGTAGCTATTATAAGTGGTCCATGATGTAGAATCTTTTGTTCATTCTAGGACCAACATTCATCAGAGAAAGAAATCCACTTGGTGGACCAGAAATCCCAAGAGCAAGAACTTCTTATTGTGCAAACATTCAAGAAACCTAACATGGCAGCTATCATGTCACAGGAGGGTTGCTTATCAAACACAAACAAGACATACCTGTGCAAAGGTTTTATTGAAAGAGGAACTACTTAAAGGGATGGTATAGTTTTGGTTAGGATTGGGCCTCAACTTTCCAACTTTTCTTAGAGAGAAGGAGAAACCTCATGAAATATTAAAGAGCATACAATTTTAAGAGGAATTTTATGTTCATTTGATGAATATTGGTTTTGAAATGGCTGAGATGTCCCAAAACAAAGAGATCCTAATAAAAGATGGGACCCACCTTTGATTAGGACCACTTCGTTTTACTTTGTTTTTTTGATATCTCAGCCATTTCAAATCCAATTTTCATCAAATTAACTTGGAAGTTTTCTTAGAATTTTATGCTCTTTATTATTACCCTTATCAGGCATCTGAGCTGTGGTTCTTCAAAATTGTATTCCCCTCGTCTTACGCACGGGATTGCACACAAGCAGGGAGAAAAGGGGTGAATTTCTCATATTCCCCTCTATGGCAAACGCCTGTGGGATTTGCATGTTAAAAACAAGGTGAATATAGTATCCGGGCACTTGAGCTCCCAGTGAGGAAAATTTGCTGTTGATGACAGTTTCTCGCAGAGTGGTTTCGCTACGAAGGGCAAATTCCCGTAGGTTAACACATAAAACTAAAGGACGATCGCTGTTACTGTGTGAGCTTGCTGTTTCTATGTGCACCACATACCCGAGTTTCACGACAGAATGCAAATTTTCATAGGTTAACACGTAAAAATAGAGGACGATCCCTGCGCCTGTGTGAGTTGGCTATTATACGCGTACCACATACCTGAGCTGTGAATAGGGATGTAGCAAGCAGTTTGGTGTAGAGCTTGAGCTGTTGCCGAGTAGATTTTTACTGTGAATTGGGAAGTTGTAAAAAGTTTATATTGTAATGATTTATTTTACTGCTCAAGATGCCTGAAATGGGTAATAATAATGATATGGACTGTCTACTTTCAGGGAATATGACATTGATTGCCCTCACTAGAATTGTATACAGTTCTAGTTCAGGCAATAAATGTTGTATCCCCCTCAAGGCCAGTCCATATTATATTAATATTCCATGAGTGGTTTCTAATTATCTCGCAAACAATTAAAATCTGAATCCCCCATCTCAACCACAACTATACCATCCCTTTAATATATGTGTTTGATAATTGCTACATCAGTCATTAGTAATAGAGATAAACTGATCACCAAAATACCAGTCATCTTTGTGTGTGTGTGTGTGTTACTAGATGAATGATACAGTGTATAACATATGTGGCTGTGATTTGAACCAATGTGTACTTACAGACCAGTAATAGGGAGTTGTGTGTTTATGTTCATATCAACAAGTCCTTGTACGGATATCATGCTCAGGACAGCTCTCATGTCAATACATGCCAAGAAAAATTACCGAGAGGGTTAGTATCAATAGAAATTACTTCCTTGAGAAGTACAACATAAACTGTAACACAGACTGAAAGTTATTGATGAAAGCAACTCGCGCATCAGTTGTCAAAAGAAAGTCAACGGAAAGGCGAAAATACTTTGACAACAGCAGCCACTCAATAGAGCAAAACATCCAAATTCTGAACCCACTTGCCAAATGTATAGAAGGTTAAAGGGATAGTACAGTATTGGTGGAGATGAAAATTGGGCTTTTAAGTTTTTGCAAGATACCAAGAAAACATATATGATATAGTACAGAGCATACCATTTTAAGAGGAATTCAAAGTTTATTTGATGAAAATCGGGTTTGGAATGGCTGAAACATCCAAAAACAAAGTAAAACAAAGCGATCGTAACAAAGTGTGGGTCCCACACTTTCTTAGAATCGCTCTTTTTTAGACATCTCAGCCATTTCAAAACCAATTTTCATCAAATAAACGTTGAATTCCTCATAGAATCACATGCTCTTTTATATTTCATAAGAGGTTTCTCATTATTTCACCAAAAAATGTTAGAAACCTGAAATTAGGTCTCAACCAAAACTGTACGATCCCTTTAAGAGCAAATAAGTTTCAGTATTTACCATCCTTCAAAGCGTTGAAATTGTACCTCCTTGTTTACTTGTTGAGGATGGGTCTCGAGTCCCGAGTATACTCGGGCAAGTGTCTATGGAAAATGCGTGTTGTAGCAAAATCAGCCCGTCCTAAATGGGTTAATTTTCTTGCTCATATGATGGGCTACAAAGTAGCAATGTTTCCCTCAAAGATACATTGTCTCCAGGAATATGTATTAAGAAAACAAAGCACTAATGTTCTTTCTCTTTATCAAGACAGAAGAAATTAGTCACCTCGTACAGATTCAAGACAAACCCAAAGCATGTCTGTTTTATTGTATGCAAATTACAAAGCAAGGAGAAATTTAGGAGACTTGTCTGCAAAACATAGTTCTCAGAAGGGCTCAAAATCCATCTTACACCATTTGGAATTTGCTTGTAGTACAACAAAAGGGTTTACCAAGAATCTTGCCTGGCTAATACGATTTGCCAGGATGATGTGTTGTTTTGGAGTACAATGTATTTTTAAATCACAAGGGTAAAATGGTAATAAAAGTCGCGGTGTATCCTGCCGATTCACTCTAGCGCGGAAGATCCATAGATACTGCTGTTTCCCTGAGTTGTCAATTATTGATAATCTATTATGAAAGATTATGCAGCAGCCATGATCATTTACAGTATGCTCTGCGACTGTAATTCTTCCAGTAAATGCTTTTGGCTAGTATTTCTCATTTTCATTATTACCCAACTGAATTTGTGTTATCACAGCATTATTTCACTCATTTCTTGACATACATAATGTCTCCATTCTAGAGCAAAAATCAGCCATTTTTTTACAGGCGTATGGAAATTATGTTTTGCCTTTAATCAAATATATCCAGTCGTGTCATGTGGTGCCATATTGAGGTGCTGTCATCCTGAATGATTTGTAGAGATTAAGGCGGAAACAACATTCATATTCCTGTCATCAGGTTTTCTTTGTCTTTTTCACAAGCTGCCTCCTAACTCTCACTCCTCTTTCCCTTTCTTTATATAGTTTCAAATGTTAGGAAGCAGTTTTCCATTCTATAGGAGAATACTTCTTCCCTGTCAAAAACCATAACTACCATGTTCTATATATGTCTGTGAGATGTAAGGCATTCGTGGTCTACCACAACACCCGCACTCACACACACACAAACAGCATTGATCATACAGTCCAAGTCATGCAAACTCACCATTGAATGCTATGTGAGCTCCTCCCTTTCAAACTCGTGTCATCATCCGTTTCTTTGTGGTAGGAAACTGTGTCGTTGTGTGCACTTCTGTCCATGTGTAGCCTGCCTGATAAAATACGTAATACTTCCTCTTTGGAGGTGTATATAACATCTGAATGTGTCTCACTCTCATTCTCTCGCATATGAATGAAATCAATATCCATATCCTTGTAGGAATAAACATGCAGTATCCTGTGATGGGTTGAAAAGATAAGTCATTACCAGTTAAACTTGGTCTTGGGCTTATATCTGTAACATTAAAAAAGTCATTTAATAGATTATAGGCAGACAGAAAGGATAAATACATGGTACAATATATGATATTTTGCAGGACAACACTACTGTAGCAGCAATGGATGAAAAAAAAAATTATTTTCATGATGCTTTTTGCAGAAGTAGAATTATTTGAAAAAATTAAAGTCAAAGGTCAAAAGTCTCCATTAATGCACATGATAATTGCATGTAAGGTGTAATTGAAGCAGATGTTTCAACACACAAAAAAAGGAACCTTAAATGATAATTTGCAAACTTAGAAATGTACAGTTTAATGCTCTATCAAAGCATAATATAGGAATATCAGTAGATTGTACAATGTACCTGTCTTAAGCCTTGTGTTATTGTTTTGTATTATTGTTATTTGATCCTTTGAATGCCATTTTGTTAAATAATCCATGAAGTATTTCGTCCTTAGCTTGACAGCAGTGTAAATTCTTAGGATTTTATCATGAATCCCTTCACACACATTGGCATAGTGTAGTAGTAATATGCAATGTGAACACGAATCCTCTAAATCATAATCTGTCCTGATGGCATAAAATCCGCAGTCATTCAGTGTCACAACAAGACCATTCACACCAACATTAATGTATCAAGATAGAAGAAAAGAGACAACTTAGTACTGAAAATTCAAAATAAAGCAGCTCTTTCTTAACCACAGTAACACCCAGTGTGAATGGATGGGGGTAAAACATTATGGAGTTTATTGTCACAATATTTCCAGTGAGACTGGGCTTGATGACGATAGATTTATTCTGCCACAGATCAAAAAAAAAATATCAGTGGATTCCCCGAAGGCATATATATATATTCACCAAAGGATCTGGATATGACATTGTCACTTCACAAGGCTGTGACTGTGCTCGTATCGTAGTACTAGTGTACTTTGAATGCAGAGTTTCTTATCTGCTTGTGGTAGAATTTTTCCTTCCTGTTTCCCTAATAAGAGCCTGTGTGTTGTGCTGTATATGGAAAGGACATTTGTTGTTTGTGTGGTGTACCAAATAGCAGGAAGCTGACATAACCTTTAAAGGTTATAATTATCGCTCTAAGAATGTGTGAAGTGTTAACATGCAAGATTTTATATATCATTCTAGTCATCTTCATCAATCCATCGGTATCCTTGTTTTGCAATTTCATACATGCCATACATCTTGTTTATTTTGGTTTTGGTTTGTTTTGTTTCTCTTTGATTTTTTCATTGTTTTGTTTTGTTCACTTTCTGTTTTTAGAGGGGGTTTATCCTCATTTTCATGATGCATGTGTTATTGCTTTGATGCATAGCCATCCAGGTATAAAAGGTTTTATACTGGTATGTTTTAGTGCCATTGTTGGTCCTGGTTATACTCAAGAGATTCTTGTTTTGTAGTGTGTTCTGACATTTTATCCAAATTATGTTTCTCTGACATTCAGAATTCATAAGATAGTTGAAAAAAGGGGAGGATAAAAGTACAAAAAAGTGTCAAAAGATCTTAGTATAGTGAAAAGGGGACTTTCCCCTCACCTCTGTGTCATTTGGGGGGGGGGGGGTAGGGAGTGGGGAGAAGGGTGATATGGAGAGTGTGAGCATGTATGACTTCTCTAAAAACCTCCCAGTCCAGGAGTATGCATAGAGCATTCAATAGGTTTGCTGCAAACTGGTTTATTTTGAGCACTAGAGGGCTCAAGCACCTAATCCTTAAACTTTCAGTTTCAGTCTACTGCTTGGATATTGCAAGAATCCTCCATCCTTGTCATGTATCTTGGCAATTAATTAGAAAACAAGGTCAAGTAAAGAGATTTTGCACCATTCACAGATTGAAGTATATTGTCACTTTAAAAATCACTGATATTAGATACCTTGTACAATGGTACAGAGATGTAAAGTTTTTCAGACACAGAATAGACAGTCTGTCATAAAACTTTGGCAAAGCTAAATTGAATACAAAGCTAAATGAGACATTTAGGTCTTTTGAATGACTGATAGGACAGGGTTAGCTGAAAAAAGAAAAGAGTACTTCTAATATGCATTGTACCATGGGATGTTTCAGCTTGTTTGATTTGCTAGAGTACTGGAGAGTGTATCATATCTAGACATTTTGTGTGACAGTATCTCCTTTGTATTGTCTGCTGCCCCCTACAGGTGGCGAAGTTGGTTCAGGAGCTGACCAATGCATCAACCATCGTTCTCTTTGAGCTGATACTCATCGCCCATCAGGTGAGAATGGGGGAAGTCTTGCGCCCTCTCTTGTCTAAGTACACTCAGGCTACAGCAAGAATCCTTTTCTCTTCAGTACTGAGAGACAAGGAATATTATTTCAGTAACAATCAGATAGTAGCTATGATAACTACAGCAAGATGTCTTAAATACCACTAAATAGAAAATTCTTTAGACTCTGTCCTCAGGTAAAAGTGGTAGAAGCTACAAAGCCATGGGAACATTTACTAGAAATACAAACTGTCAAGGCAATTACAAATTACAGCTAGGATTGGGAGAACAGACACTGCTTGATGTGTTTCTTGGACTGACCCAGATTTGATTAGGTATAAAGGTGAAGAGCGAGAGAGTTGAAAAGGATTGGGGTGGGGTGGGGGGGGGGGGGTACGGATTTAGAAAGTTCTCTTGCTGTAAAGTTTTGCCCTATGTGTTGATACACATAAGGGAGAAGGTGGATGGAAGATCTGAGGGAACAGTGTAGAGTAAATGAGGTATAACCTGTTATGGTATAATTGTCATTAACCCACTGAGGACAGTTTGATTTTACTACAACACTCATTTCTTGAGTATACTCGGACTTCATCCTCAATGGGTTAAGGGAAAGACCATGAATTGAATAGTATATGCCTTCAAGGTAAGAGCTACACAAGTATACTCCAATATACTTTAGTTCCTCCTCTTTTAGTAACAAGTGTTCCTTTCAAGTATTCAAAAAGTGTGGATGACCAGGTAGGAATACTTGATTTTTGTCCCCGCCGAACGAGTTCGAGCAGGGGACTATGAAACGGGCTCCGTACGTGTGTGTGTCCGTGTGTCCGTCCGTCCGTGTGTCCGTGTGTGCGTCCGTGTGTGCATCCGTGTGTGATCAAAATCTTCAATTTGCTACTTCTCTGTCATTTATGAGCCAATTTTGATTCTGTTTGCTTTATATGATAGCACTACATGGGAGCTTTGAAACTTCTACACAGAATTTCAGTCGTGACCTTTGACCTTGACCTTTGACCTATATTGTACATTTTGCTACAAAATGCTACTCCTTCGCCATTTCTAACCCGATGTCGATTCCGTTTGCTTTATGTGATGGCACTAGGTGAGGGCTTCAAAACTTCTACACAGAATTTTGACCTTTGACTTCTTTGACCTTTGACCTTGATTTTTGACCTGTATTGTACATTTGGCTACAAAATGCTACTCCTTCGCCATTTCTAACCCGATTTCGATTCCGTTTGCTTTATGTGATGGCACTAGGTGAGGGCTTCAAAACTTCTACACAGAATTTTGACCTTTGCCTTCTTTGACCTTTGACCTTGACCTTTGACCTGTATTGTACATTTTGCTACAAAATGCTACTCCTTCGCCATTTCTAACCCGATTTCGATTCCGTTTGCTTTATGTGATGGCACTAGGTGAGGGCTTCAAAACTTCTACACAGAATTTTGACCTTTGACTTCTTTGACCTTTGACCTTGATATTTGACCTGTATTGTACATTTGGCTACAAAATGCTACTCCTTCGCCATTTCTAACCCGATTTCGATTCCGTTTGCTTTATGTGATGGCACTAGGTGAGGGCTTCAAAACTTCTACACAGAATTTTGACCTTTGACTTCTTTGACCTTTGACCTTGACCTTTGACCTATATTGTACATTTTGCTACAAAATGCTACTCCTTCGTCATTTCTAACCCGATTTCGATTCCGTTTGCTTTATGTGATGGCACTAGGTGAGGGCTTCAACACTTCTACACAGAATTTTGACCTTTGACTTCTTTGACCTTTGACCTTGATTTTTTGACCTTTATTGTACATTTTGTTACAAAATGCTACTTCCGGCGGGGACATATATTACGCACCGCGTAATTTCTACTTTTCCTTGTTCAATGTGCAAAAGATCATTCAAATTGCTCAAGGTAAGCGGAATACTGTAATGTGCCGCAGGGTATGAAATATTTTGTCACCGGGCCTGCCTGAGTAAATCATCAGTAGGTTTGAATAAAGTATGAGCTGCCCCTGGGAGTTTTCACTTCGAAAGTCATATATTTATGTTCGTCTTGATCTGCGTACAGTCTAACTGGGGAAATGATGAGGGCAAGTTCTTCAACATTTGCTGGTTGGTGAGGGTCCTGGAAACCACCCAAGCTACTCTGGTAAGTCATATGTGTACCCCTTGACTCTAGCAAAGGGGGCCTTGTAGGGCTGTAAGATTTGCAATGCTGAAGAATCCCCTACAATGATTTCTTCATGAAAAACTAAGAGCAGCAGCAGCATCTACACAGGGGTGCCACAATTTTGCAATATTTAACTATGTGTAGCTGAACCAGAACAACAGTGGTTGTTATGATAACAAAGTAATGGGTATTCATATACACCGTACAATAAAGTCATCTTTTTTTCTTATACACAAATCACAACACCAATAGCTTTGTCGTCAGTTCTTTCTGAAAACTGTGACTATAAGGATGATGACCCAAAACTTTGCAGCTGAAATATTGAAATACATGACATTCCTGGAATTTACTTTGTAGAGAACAGATTATTGTCTCTATTTCATCAGAGTGAATCTTAATACTTGATCCTACTGTATGTCCAATAGATACTGTGTGTAGTACATGCATAGCCTTCCATTTCTTTTTCTTTTTTTACGATGATAATGTAGTGCATATAGTGCAGCATTGACTAATTGTTAATGTTTTAAATATGTGTAATTCTGAGTTTGCCAAACGTTGTTGTGAAGTCACTGGTGTGTAAAATGTGATATGATATTGTAAGAGTATGTCATCTAATGATGCATACATCTTACCCTTATTCATTTAGTATACTAGTGTATAGAACACATGGATGTCTTGTTCTGTTTGCTCCCACTGAACATGAAATACAGCTTAACGGTATGCGTAGAAATTGCAGACACAGTCTAACTCCTTAAGTCCCATCAGCAACATGATGACATACAAAGTCGATGTGATTTTAGCCTGGTGGTCGTGAGATGGTTAAAAATAGATTCTCCGTCTCCATTCCTCCCATGTCTGCTCTGCTTTCTCCAGTTCAACTACGTGGAGCGAGTGCTCGCCCAGGCCATGAAGCTACTGATGCCTTCCCGGCATGAGAAGCTGACGCCTAGCGACGCCGTGCTCCTCTTCCAGCAGTTCTTTGTCCTCCAAACACTCCTGGAGTACAGCTCCTCCGTCTCCGCCCACGTCAGAACCAACTACAACGAGGAGTTTAGGTGAGAGAGAGAGACAGTTCCATCTCCTCATGATTGATGATATATCTTTCTGCAGGTGCACGGTGTCTCGTGCTCATTAGAGGAGAATAATACCCCACTATAAATGTAAATTCAGTGAGTGCGGCAGTATTAGTAAGTTGAGGAAAATCAGACAATTTGTTCAAAAGTTCTGAGTTTTTAAGTCTTTGGCACAGCCATCACTGGATGAGAAGACTTCAACATATTGTAACTTTATGCATGGACAATGATATCAACAAACTATATAGAGAATTCAACCTATTTCATGCTTGTGGCATGATAAAAATGCACTTCACTTACCCTTTCAGAAAACAGGGAGAATCATATGTCAATATCACAACTAGAGAATACATACTTTTCATTTTTTTTAAATGACATTTTTATATGATTTCCTTTATATCACCAGATTTTCCTCAAAGTTCCTCATAATATTGCCTTTATGTTCCCAGGCACTTTATAGCCCACCTTCATCACCATTTTGGTAATGCCTCCAAATTTAACGTACAATTTTTTTGTAGTTGAAAAGTTAGCGCAAGCCCACTTATATGTAACAATGTACCTCAGTCCAACAGAGAGCCACCTAAGGTAACACGATAGAAATAGGCTTATTATGTAGGTAATCTCTATTCATAGACAATTATTAGCCAGGTATCTGTATCAGTGAACAAAGCGCTTCAACGTGCATAGCAAATATTGAATGAAGCACATTGTTAAAGGGCTAACTGAAGCGTTGTGAGGAGTAGGGATAATCTGGAAGCAACTCTTGGATAAGGCGGGTGCTGTTTGTAAAGTGCAGTATCAGAGCATATTCAAAGCAACTAGAGATGAATAGAGTGCAATCAGAAGAGACTTGCCATATCTAATCAGATTTAGACATAAATGATAGAGTCATGAAATCTTTGAGCTCTACATGTTTTCATGAAACCATGAAGTTTGTATCAACTACTTATTCAAATTAGCTGAGGTGATCTTGTCTCAACTCACACCTCTACCACTGAATTGTGCACAAAAATATGAAAATCATATATTGGCTAAGTTAGAAGCTTCAGCCCTTATGTCTCTAAAAGTCATGGCTAGGTTACCACAAAGTAATGGATGCAAAGAATTTGAGTTTTCCTCAGTGATTTCATATAAGCAAAGAAATATTGAGAGAAGGTTGGTGGGAAACTTGTCAGACCAAATGAAGTCATTACTGCCTCAAATTTGACTATTCAATTACTGTCATCTAGCTGTTTCATGAAAGTTTATTAAGATTTGATATTCTGTAACTTTCCTACCTTATGTCCAGTTCTTATGAAATCTGTACCATTCTTTGCATTTGATCTTAACCCTGTTTATCAACGTCAACTTGAACATGGTGTGGAAATACCCTTTACATGATTCCAAGCGAACTGAACTGAACTAACATTGAAGAGATCGATTCCATGCAAGGTTTTGAGTCAGATGCTTAACTGAAAGGGATGAATTGTAAATCTTTTAAGAGGAGAATCTTACAAGAGATGAAAGGCAAAAAGGGCCTGTTTTGCTACCAGAGATGGGAGATCTGAGATAAAAAGGTGATATGTATATACGATATATATATATATATATATATATATATATATATATATATATATGTGTGTGTGTGTGTGTGTGTGTGTGTGTGTGTAGAAAAAGAGAGACAGAGACAGATAATAAGAGAAATTAGAGAGAAAGAGAGGGAGATTGATAATATGAGAGAGAGGGAGAGAGAGATATATTTTTGTACTCGTGAGAGACTGAATATGATGGACATCAAAATTTCTCTTCTCTAGTGCACTTGTTGGCATTCTCACATAGCTTGACATTGATTTCATTAACAGGGCATCTGCAAAGAAAAAGATACGAATTGAAGATTTAGATGACGAGAATAAGAGAACGTGGAAAGCTGGTATCCTCCTTGTCACAAAACTCATCCGCAGTATGAGTTCAGATTATAGAAGCACCTCACGGCATCCAACTATCATTAGTAGAAACATAAACTTCCACACTCTAGACTGCTACCTTCAGTTTCACCATGTGGTGATGCATTTTAATCAGTTTAGAGACTTGTGCAGAATGCATGGATTTGATAAGTCAATTATTTTTCAAAGTTTTTTTTAAAACCACATAATAAAATCAGACCTCTACATATAGAATCACTCCCTAGGGTTAGTCACATAGCATGTGTGGATTTTGATTTCTTTTAGAGTCTTCAAATTCCTTAGATCTCTGCTAAATCATTGGAAGAAATCACATCTGCCAAGAGAAGAGTGAGCAGAGGGCACAAGGCAATCTACGTGCTCTGCTCACTGGCAGCTCATTCACACACACGCACACTTGTGTTTGTGGTTGCCATGACAACATAACTGACAAGCATGCTCCATCAACAAATCCGGGAGTAGAGTGCAAACTGCTGAATTCTTAGGGCAGAGTGAGTCGAGTGAGTCGGCAGTGCAAACAGATGTGTCGTGCCGGAAAGCCACAGGAATTTGCACAGTGCTTGTCTTGCCGTATGTGAAGATGATAATATTGACGGTAAAGTACAGCAGCATGCTTGCACACTTAATGATAATTAAGTTGTACCAACGCCTTATTTGCACTTCCACTTCGCAAGCTTTTGGCACTCACAGTCGGGTTACGAGATTGTGTAACATATTGAAACAGGAAGGGCACATTAGTGTGCCTAAAGATACTGAATTATGGAACTGTCCGGAACAGATATGAATGAGCCTTCAGCTTTCCAATGCTGTATTATATAAACAAGACTTATAGTAACCCTTGCTAATGAATTGCTCTCGGACGGTGGGTTTGCTGAGCAAAATTTGCACAAGTCCAAGAATAATTCTTGAGTTTCTTCAATCAGCATGCGGCGACTTGATGATGCAGTATTTGTTGAAAGCATGCATCTTGCCTAGCAGTGGAGATCTTAGATATAAGGAAGTTTTTTTATCACACCATATGTTGGAGTTCGTACAGCATTAATATAAGGTTTATGTTGTGAACTATGTATGCAAAGTTTGCGTGTCCCACCAGTTAATTGAGTGCCATTAAAACTTGGATGTATTGCTGTGGTGTGGCAGTGTGTTCCGATGCCTGAAATTCTGGAGCTGAGGGGCTGAAACATTCATGAACCGTGGGATAAGATTGTTTTTTTTTAATTCAATGAATGAGCACTTAATGTGAAATTAGAAGCTGGCAGTAGGAGGTATTTTCAGTGATGTCCTGAATTTTAGGCTAACATGATTTGGATGGATTTTAATCAACAAATGATACTGCTGTCAAAATGCAATATATTTTTCCAAAGTTTTGATATAATGTGATATTTCATGTTCTGATATGCAATAGTATTCTGTTATGCAGCAAACATTGTCAATGAGGAGACAAAATATTGGTACCAGGTTTCTATGCTACTTTCTCGTCAGAATAGCCACCTTAAAGGTGCTATTGACCATTGGGAGCAGTGATTTAAAAAAAATGTTCGAGTTATCACATTTGATGCATAAGTGTAGGTCAGTTGTATCACAAAACATCCTACCATATTAAAAATTTTGCAATAAAGCCTAAAATATTAGGAGATATGACTATTTTCCTCAATAAACCATAACTGTTCATGGTTTATTCTGGAAACAAATTTGTTATAACTTGCTCGCATTTTGTATATTTAACAATTTACTTAACATCGATGATACTGATTAACATTGTTACAATGGTTGTTCGTATCCCTAACTCACATTTTAGAACTATTTTGAAGCACTAAAGCTTGGTTTTTGTTTCATCTGCAAATGGTAAATAATGCCATTAAAATCTCAAAAATATGCTTCACGGAATATAATGAAATTTTGAAGTTGAAGATGGATATATATCACTCTTTCCCTGCTTTGCTGCGAATCAACCTCTTCACTGGGTATGATTACGTCATGATGTTTAGTCTCATCCCACAATGAGAGATGTGCAGAGACTCCAACCCCAAGCACCTTCTGATCTGGAGATTCTCCCGCCTGAAACTCCTAGCAAACGGGAGACCCAAGTTTATGTGTGCGAAGCGCGAAGTTCCTAGGGTTATAGATGCTCTCTGGTGCTATCTAAGGCTTATTTTTGCAACATACGATAGCAATAAGTAAAAAATCCTTTCCAACGGGAGACATTGAGCCAGGGCGGGAGAAATTAAATCTCAAACGGGAGAACGGGAGATTTTGCAAAAATGGGTTTTCGGCGGGAGATCTCCCGTCGAAAACGGGAGAGTTGGAGTCTCTGGATGTGTTTGTTTATTTCGCTGTCTCTGCTACATCAGGTACTACGTGCAATCACCCCACATCATCAAGAAGCTGCCGTCGTCGTATCCCATCACGAGACAGACGCTGCAGGTCATCGACGAGGTCCTCAGTCACGTCCTCCAGAAGCCCGCCTCTATCCTGACCTCGAAGAAGGTATCCTCACCCCTGATGACCAAGAGGCCAAAGAAAAAGTAGAACTGACCACAGAGTGACCGCTGACCACTCTGCTGCTGAAGCCACGAGTCCTATGCGGGGATTTCATGGGCTCTGGCAATACCTTGTAAACTGGTCACATTGTGCAAATACAGAAGTTGAGATTGCTTCGTAAAAATTAAGAGAGCATGATTAGAAGGCTATTTCTTTTAAATGCAGCAGTAAGCAGAGGAATTACCGGTAGTTTAAGTAATGCCGCATAGGCCAGTAGAGCATAGTCACGCATAACAGTATGGGGAATATGGTAACTTTTCCATGTAAATACACTGCTGAGGCTCATGGCACAATCTCTCATTGTAAGTTTTAGGTTGAACTTTTCATATTACAGTCTAACTTAGCATTTATGATGAAGCACACTTGCTCAGAGTCCATAATTTGTTACTTTTGCCCCACCTTTTTGAACTGTTCTTCAGAGTATTTTAATATATTACACCCGGCAGATATGCTTTGCAAGTTTTGTACACATGTACACACTAAGATTTCATACAAGTTTACTAAAGATGCTTCGTTATATACAGACAAATGTAATCTGCCACTACGTCACTACGATAAACTCAGAGACAGTAAAGCTGGCTCAGCTGCAAATAAGCTCATATGGCTGAAATTTGTCCAAGAGTTTGATGTTCAAATACTTCCCAACCAAGTTGCAAAATGTATTTTGCTTGGATTTTCTCAAGTATGTTACTATGTTGTTTGAATATTGTAAAACCAGAAATATTTGCAGTATGAAATTTTCGTGAAATGCTAGTGGCATTCAATGCATAAGTTTAGACAAGAACTTTTGTGTGCATTTCAATATTGGGAACCTTGGCTCCTCGTGAAGTTCACAAAAATTTCTTGCATGCAAAAATTTTTGGTTTACAGTATTTGACCTCCTCTATGTCTCCAGCATGACTATAACTAAAATTCTGAGCCAATCGTCGCGAAGCTGTTTTTTTTTTTAAACAGTCAGCATTCATACCATTTCTATTGTAGGTTGTTCTTAATGGAGTGAGACAATTTATGTATCATTTAAAAGCATTGCCTCTGGAAAATATAAAAAAATGTTTGAAAAATCTTGATGTTACTTAGGTCATTTTATCATTTTTGTGATGACAGAAGATGATTTGGGATCAAATTTTCATGAAGCCTCATCAGACAGAACAAATGTTTCATGAAATCAAGTCTCTTTTTTTTTCATCAGACCAGGTTTTCTTCTTTCATTTGAAAGCAAATATCACCTTGCTATCACTGTGTGCTTGCTGTCAGCTGCAAAGTCTTTTATTCTGCTTCCATGGGACAGCATTTTTGTTCTCAATAATAGATGCTCATGCAATTTGGAAGCGGAAAGCATTGTTCAAAACTAGGACTATTTGATCTGTTCCTCCTTCAGTGAAGTGATAATGAAAATAATTATAATCCATGACATTTTTATGAAGTCATCTATTAGTAAAGACATTCTGGGGTGCATTTTGAAGCAGGAAGAAATATGATTATACTACAAGCAATTAAAAACTTGCGTCCGCTATGTACTATATGCTTATGTGAAGAGGACTGTTTTCAGGTTAGCTTTGAAAGAATCTAGTGTTCGCAAAGAACGGATATGACCATGAAGTTGATCCCACAAACATTAGTGGAAGCAGCTGAGAAGGCTCTGTCCCCAAATTATGACATTTGTTCACAGAGTTACAAGTTAGTATGCTTCCATTCCACATGATTGGGGGCAGTGTGTGATGCAGAGTTTAAATGAAAGCGTCTCAAACTTATCGGACATTTTGATGTAACATGCTCTGTTGTAGAATCTTTGGTCTCAACTCACAGCCAATCATGGGGAGGAGCAGGGTGAAACAAAGCAATCATTGTGACATCACAGTTTTGAAATGATTCAAGTCTGTCAGAACAATTTTGCATACTGCTATATCTATTCCCTTCCTTTCTCATTTTCTCATTCAAATGTCACATCTAAGGAGTCCCACATTTCAGTTGTAAATATTGTACATATATCAAAGCTTGTATTTTTTTTTCTTGAGATAGATAGATAGATATATAGAGAGATAGAGATAGACAGAGAGAGAGAGAGAGAAAAAAAAGGCTAACTGATTTTGAAGCCTTTTGTGAGGTGATGACAGTTTTTGTAAGAATTTGCATAAATGCTTTGAAATGTGTTATTTCCAATAGATGGTAACATTCTAAGCAATCTAGATTTCCATGAACCTAATGAGTTGCAGAGTGAAAATTTTCAATGAATTACTAACTTTTATAGCGGATGTAAGGTTAGACATTCATCATGATATGAGTCACTGTTATTTAGTTATTAGTAAAGATGTACATTCATTGAAGGCCAATAACAGAGTTCTGTATCAGACCTCAAATTTATGTGATATTTAATGAATCAGTCGTACAAGTAATTCTTCAGTTACTTTTTTTTTTCTTAAAGTTTGCAATTGAAGATTGAAACATAATGCTAAATTAAGCTTGTACACCACAAGAGGTATTTCACCGTTTCTCTGCAACCTGGTAGATCAACATTTGCTTCCTTGTTTAAAGCTGTTTCTAAAATCAACTTTGGTCTGTTTTTTAATTGCGTGCCTGGGATATAATTCCTTTTCAGGTTAGATACATATTATAAGAAACTAATTTCGTGTATACAAAAATAGTGTGACTGAGCATTGTAACAGTGTTGAAGTGATGTGTAAGTTTGGCCTCTCATGCATATTACTAACCTGTTTACTTGAAGAAAGTTAAGTATGCTTACTTACACTAAAATCAAACATGAAGCAGGGCAGTGTAACTTCGCAGGACTAACATAAGACACCCGAAGTCTTTCCTTGCCCTCTGAGAACTCCAGTCCATGTTAAACCATTTTGTAATTGTGTGGTCTACTTCTAAAGCATCAAATATCTGTGGGCTGAATTTTGGAAAACATAGCTGTTACCGTAAATGCCATAGCTGGCATGAAAGTCATGGGTAGTACCTGTAGCTCTTCTGTGCTTGAGAATGTTGTACACACTTGTTATGGCGCTGCTGTTGAAATGATGGCACTGTCCAATCAGACTGCCTTTAGTGAAGAACAACTTACCAGTTTCTTTTCCTTGCGTAGGTTTTGGATGTGTTTTGGTAGTGGTTTTAGAGCTGTTGATGTCACAATCAAGCAATTGCTCAGTGATTGAAATGACATAAACTGCCTAATTTGTATTACATTTAATAGTATTTCAAAACATGACTGTGAATCACCTTGATTAACACGTTCTGTATTCTTTTGCAGCACTGTGCTGTAAATTCAGCCTTGCAGATCAGCTGACTTTATCGATGTTTGACTGTAAAAAATGTAATCATGAAATGGTAATTTTATGCAATGAATTTGAGGTATACAAACAACCTTGAAAATATGTGCCTAAATGATTTATAGAAAAAGGTGTAACATAAATGATTTCTAGAAATTGCTTAAATCACCTTGATGCTATGATATCTATATAGGATTACTTTTTATGGTGACTGTGTATAGTTGTATGAGTATTGTCAGAATCTATTTCATTGTGTTACAAGTGTACTACCACATCTAAGTGTATTTAATGGTGTTGCTCTTTACAATGTCTTTCTCTCCATAATATCCGGCCATCAAATTCTTGCAGAATTTATAGAAGTCAAGTGTTTATATAAGTGTATATGTGTCACTGTGTCCGAAACCAACAGACATATGGTTCTTTGTTTGTAACTTTTACTGTCTTAGCTGTCTTTTATCTGTATTTACTACCACCAGCATTCTGTACATTTTCACAAAAAAAAGAGATTGTTCTCATTTTCTTTTTTATGCAACCAACTAGTCTCTGTGATATATATTGTTAATGTTACAACTTCACTCAGGTTGTAATGTTATGCAAACAAGTTTAGTTGATAGTTTCATAGTCTGATATCTATTCTCTATGTGTGAGCAGCTTTCATTCAATGAATCAACCATTTTAACTTTTCCAGGGGACATGGAGTGATAAGGATTTGAATGGCTGGACGTCACTAGCAAACTCAACTTTAAAATGTTTTCTATCAAGTTACATCTGGGTGTAAAAGCTGAAAGAAATCCTGGTAGCGATAGTGTTGTATGCAACAATGGTAGTCTCCAGGCACAAAGTGATGTTTAGTCTACTTCAGTACTATTCTGTGATGGCCAGTTCTGTGTTGTCAATTTGCTCATTTCATATCATCTGTTCATATTGGTTCCTCATTTCTTCCGTATTTATCCTTGTTACTTGCTATCGTCTGTTCGTATTGGTTCCACATTGATTTCTTCAGTATTTATCCTTGTTACTTGCTGACTGTCAATCCTTCTAGATTGCGTCTTGTTCAGGTGGAATGTTAGTAAACTTTAGATCTGTGATGCAAAAGCTAAGACGACACTATTAGGCAAAAAGTGATGTTCTGCACATGCTTGAGACAGCTGTATTCATTGCCCAACCCAGGAGGAGGAGGTGTCATCTTACCATTCACATTACAGATCTAAAGCTTGCTACATTTCCACTGCTGTTATTGCTCCCAATTTCACAAATTTATTTGTCATTATGAATAGTGACGTTAAGGCAGCCATTTTTGCTTCTTATCTACCTGTTATTGTGAGGTCCATGGTGGTTTGATCACTCGTAACAACATACAGGAACACATCATAATTTTTCTCTCATTTTTTTCAGATTCACTTTTCAATTTCAAGTTCATTTTCACTTGTCGCTACAAGATGTGGCCGTTGTCATGGGGATGATGACACCCACAAGTCTCTCCATGTTTGTTGTGTATTCCTAGAATTGACATTGGATGAAGCAGTCTCAAGCCTATGTAACCAGTTTTTTTATCTTCACCATATGTCAAGGAAAGCAGATTCTAGCTTAGCTTCTACAAGTTTTATAGTCATGCAGAAAAGAAGATCTATATTTATTTTTTAGTCTGTTTGATGTGGTTGTGGTTTACTCTTAGATTCGTGGCATTGATATTCATAATGATAAGATGTTTATGTAGCATATGATTTGAATACATGTGTATAGTCAGAAATCTATATGTAAAAAGAGAATAGATTTATCAATTTACATTAATCCATTTGCAAGACTTAAGTGGAGCAGAGATTGTATCAGTGTATTTCTGACAAAGCTTGTACAGTTCAGAACATTCTAGCACGAGCAGTCCCTCAGGGTAATTGAATGAGGTATTCATGAGGAAAATGTTTCGCTGAACATCTTGCAAGGCAAGCAAGCACCTGCACAGACTTTGAATGTTTTCTTTCTTGACTTCAAGGGAAGTTAATGTTCAGTACTTTTTTGTTTATTCCCTAGCCATGTAGAAATATGAAGTAGGATATTGATTGAGAATGTAGCAGGATATGCTATAGTATGCTGGGGACAAATGATTGATTATTCTAATGGAAGAAGTTACTAGTATCTTGCATTTCAAAGTCATCAAAATGAGGCATCTTTGATGCCCATATTGTTAGGGGCATATCCTAAATTGGTGTTCCCTGTCACTTAAATGTATATATTCACAAATGTGGTTCACTTACCTAAACCAGGTGTGTTTGAGGCACCCTGTTGATATTGCCCTTTAGAGGGAAACATACCACAATATCATGCTCTCCCGTATCACCTGACTCCTTGACTTATGTAGCAAGATGATCATGTCTGCCCCGGTAGTTTGCTTGTCGGGTAATGTCCCCCGTGACTTTCAGATCAAACTTCCTCACCACGTGGTTCCTGTTGAAGTGTCCGTCTTCATTCATCACCTTGATAGATCAAGCTCTTGTCTGTTTGCCGTGTTCTCTCGTCTCTGTATGTCTGGAAAACAAAAGAAAGATCCGTTTGAATGAATGTGAGAGTAATTTCCTTCTTCCGCTTTAAACCACAGCTGATCAGATGTCTGTATGATTTTCATGAGTTTTCGTCAATCACCTTGATTTGATATGACTATTTCTATCTCAGTGTTTCTTGCTTCTATTTTTGGAATAAACCAAAGTGTCTTGAAATCTCAGCCATCTTTTGTATGTCTATAATCTTATTTTTGTATGTGTCAGCTGAAGAATTCCAAAGATTGTCACTTTACAATTGCTGATTGTGCAACAGTAGGCAATGTACTCCAGTATCTTTTATGAGGGAGCTTTAGATTTTCGCGACGGGGACGTTCAGAGGGGGAAAAATCTATTCTGAGCATGCGCAAAATCGCTTGTCAAACTCGATTTATTTATAGCTCGCGTCGTCGCGAGTTTTCACTACGCGTTCTGTGCTATTTTTACGTCCGGTCTATTAAAGACGTAGAGAGCTACTTGATGCACCGGTCATGTTGAGGCGTCATTTTATTTTTTGTAGGTTGCGTCTCGGCGTCATCTAAAACAGCTTACTACTTTTCAGCACGACGCAGGGAGAGAGGAGAACGGTCAACGCACTCGTCGTCTCAAACCTCCGCGCCGCAAATCTAAAGCTCCCTATTGTTATAATGAGGTTAAACATTGACGCTAAAGCAACATGAACAAAGTGATGATAACAACTCAGTACTTCACCATAACAGTAGCAGAATTTATTTTTACAACCATTTTTTTTTTTCACTTTTTAAAAATGCAGACGCATTACCAGCATAGAGAGAAGGGAGAAATGGCTGGATGTGCCCATCGTCATCTGTACCAATAAGCCAGTTCGGGGTTAGCTCATGGGCACATCGGTACAAATGACCTTTCTTCTTTCTCAGTTGATTAGGCACTCCACGAGTTTTCAAGCGAGAGAGGGTATTTCAGCTTACCCGACATAACAATTTATGGAATTCATCAGTCATGTTCAAACAAAGAATGAACTTGCGTAGACCAGGTGACCAGAATGGTTCATCAATTAGCACTTTGGAAAGCATCCATTTCATTATTTTGCATTGAATGTATTAACAATCTTTTTTCTATTGATACTGTCAAATACCACTTTTGCTGTCAGGTGGATGTGCTGGCAAGCACCATTCATAATGATCACTTGAATAATCATTACATCACATATGCTTATCTCAGTGAATAAAAACCAACATACTCTGCTGGTACAGATGACCTTTTTCTGCTCATGCTCAAAGTGGAACCCCGAACTGGCTTATTCGGCACAGCTGTTTTCCCAAGGGTCCAGTTCTTACATAACATGCGTAAAGTAGTGTAACCTGTTGGCAATTTTCTACAGCTACAGTATAAGATTTATCATGCATCAAGAATGCAAATCATTCACAAACAAACACACAAATGATTGCAACCGTGAGCAAACATAAGCGACAAGTTGCAATTCCCCCGAAATGAATGCATGAAAGGAGTATATTACACAGATATACAATATCAAAGATGCGCCATGTCCTTACAACAACAAAATGCCACAAATCCAAGCTATGTAAATCATAAATCATTTGCAAATTACCTATAGTCAGATTTTATTCAAAGGTGTTTAGTCATAAATGTACTGATGTTTACATTGAGGAAGAACATTCATTGTGTGCAATTCTGTTCTAAAATTGTCGAAAAATGTAATGATAAGTTTTGTAATCTATTCGTTTCTCGTAAATTTAATGAAAATCCGTCTTCTATCAAGGGATAAACACAGCTCAAATTTCTCGAACATAATTCCCCGTCTCAAATTGACAATCCATTTAACGTCTGACCGTTTGTAAATTCGCTGTCAGATTTGATAGGGATGTCACCCGATGAATGAAATTGATTTCAGCTTGAGGGAACTACTGGACAAGGAAAACACCTCAAACCTCGACTAAACTTAATGTGCGTGGTACATTTTCAGCACATTCTTCACTCACAATACAATAATGCCAATTACGATCTAAAGATTGAGTTCGAGAGAAATAGATTCACCAAGATTACAACTTCCTTAGGCGATTAGCACCTAATGAGATCAAAATTCATGAAGATATTGCGTTCTTTCCACAGCTTTCTTAGCATGATATTAGATTCCCATCATCTCACTGTCCATCTACAGTCAATTTGGAAACTAAATTGCATTTCGTCCTTGATAGGTCTGTATGTGACGTAGAACTTTCGGGAAAAATGTGTAGATAAGAAACAAGTCACTTGGCTTCATGATATTAACCGAGGATTGTCCTAATCTAAATGGTATGAGTTTTTAAATTGCCATTTGAGTCTTGTCAAAATGCATTTTAGTCTGTTGATTTCATGCATTTTCGCACGAGCCACTGTAGTTCTTGCTGTCGTTCAAAATTCACCTCATTTCGATTTCGTTTTATAAACATAAAAATGAATCAAGTACCACAAAAAAAAAAAAAGACCACCACCACAATAACAACAACATACAACATATGGTGAATGTCCTCACGGGTGGATTCTGATGACTCGGGTCGACAAAAAAAAAAAAAATCACTGGAGAAGGCTGAAATAAACTTAGAAGAAGGTCTCTTAGAAATGAGAGTGTACAGAAATAATCTGCCTACCTATGATCTTCTCATCTTCCTCTCTTGAGTTTTCACTTACTCCTTCACTGAAAAAAGTCCGGTATTAAATATGAAACACCGAGCTGGTGTTAAATCTTCGGTGCGCATTTGTGGTGTTAGATCAACACCTCCGGGTGTCACTTCAAAATATAAAATTGTTTTATGAATAGTTTCTTAGTAACTGTTTTTCTTCTTGATTTTGAACTTCAACAAGACGATCAAGAATTTTCCGATAAAGTACTTGATTTTAAAAAAAAAAGGGTGTGAACACATTTACACCACACTAACACCAGATAGTATGGTCTCCTATTGAAGCTGGGCGGGTGTTGTACCATTGACATTAACACCAGCAATATCAAATCAACACCATGCAGTGTCATTGTTGAATTAACACCAGCGCAGTGTCAAAAATATCACCAGCTGCAGTGTCAAATTAACACCATGAAGTGCCAGGTGAACACTTTTCAACACCATCACAACATACTTTCTACACCTGTGGGTGCGGTTCTCTATTGACGCTTGATTGGTGTTAGATTTAACACCCGTGGTGCTAAATCCAACACCGTTGTTTTTGCAGTGTTCGCATCTATAGATGGCATTTTGTTGCTGCCTAAAAAGTGTATATGATAATGGACATGAATAATTTGGAATTATTGCTTTTTTTGTATGTAAGATGATCAAGTGTCATTAAAAGAAAGGAAGGCATTTATATTAAGATTAACGAGATGAAAAGTAATTTTAAGCAAACTAATAATTATGTGATATTTCGCGCTCCGTTGCTTTGCTTCATTCCTGGTGGGGTGGTGTAAACATTGTTGAACTTATTGTGTCTTAACTGACCGGACGCATTCTGTTTGAGTCAAGAAATTTTAGCATTGTCATTTCTCTCACTTACTATGAATTATTTCTAGTCTTCAGGGCTGCCTGTAATCATTCACATGTTCTGCCTACCACACAAAATATTAGTGTCTGCCGTGCCTAGTTTTCGGATTTGAGTGCGACAACACTCCTTAGCACAGTGTATAATGTGACCACTTTTTGTGTAATAGCAGCACGTTCTACCACCATCCACTCGTGCCTTCTGTATCGTATCGTACTCAAATGAATCAAATTTAAATTATGAAATACAGGACATGTATAGTCTAAGATAGGATAGGATAGGATAGTAATCGAGCTTCTTTCCTTGAAATTAGATTAATAGAATGACTTACAGGGGTCACACCACTAAATATACAACTCCAGATCGTCTTCAGAAGCCTTCAAGCGAGCTTCACTGTTTTCGGGTTCAACACGTACCATGCTGCAGCGCAAGCTTAAGCCACAACATTTACCAGAAACTGTCGATATCCATGATAAGATCATGCTTTTGGGAAGGATGATAACCGCCTGCCCAAACTTCCCACCTTTTTTTACTGCTTCTCAGTATAGATATACCTGTTGCATCTTAAAGGGGGAAAAACACAAAGAATGTGCGTGCGTTACAAACATGATGCATCTTCGTCAACAGGTTCAGTTGACATGTTACACGGATTAGACTTTGTTGATTAAAAGGGAACACAATACCACAGTATAACTGAACAAAAATCACATTTGATGCAACTTTTAACCAGTCAGAGTATAGCTTGATGATTCTGATAAAATTCGACATAACTTTTTTATTCCACTAAGTTGAGTCTCGGCAATTTCTGTCTAAAGTTCTTGGATAAATGAATTGTCTTTTAATAAGTTCGTCAGTGCGTTTACAACGCATTGACAATTGTTTTAGTTAATCCTTAAAGGGACTGCGAGCGAAAAGTGGGACGCGAAGGCATTCAAAATAAGCTTTGATGCACCGGATAAGGTTTATCAGGTTTTCACGTCAATCTCACACATCTTAATGACTGATTGGACTCGTATATATTAGGTTTCGGACCTGTGGAGACCCTGGATGAAGAATGTTTCAGCTAAAGTTTCTGCATTTATTTGCTCCTCTTTTTTATCGTCAACAATTTGAGTGTTTGACTTTATATTCCAAAGCATGATAAAAGAAATCCTCTCTCTCTAAGAGAATGCTTCCGAACTATTCTTACTGATGTGCGTTTAGTGTTGCGTCAAAATTGATTGCTTCACACTGTACGTCTGCGGGATATCCGATAGGTCTTATCCTAGGGCCCGGGACACAAGATGATGTGTGATAAGAAGACTCGCCGTTCGCCGGCGCGAATTTTGGGGGTCCGGAGAGTAATTAAATTGAGCGGAGACATGGCAGGAGAGGCGCAGTTCAGACTCTTTCGTTTGACCTCGGACATGTGTACCACTTTTTCCTGACCATTAGTTGCACAGAGGATGCTAAACAAAGAATGTACAAAAATTATGTGACAGGGCACCAAACGAAATGAAAATAATAAACTTGAAATTTGGTATCTGAATGATTGCATAATGTTCATCTTGTTAATATGTCTGATGTCAGTTTAATCGTTTTACGATACTTGTAGAATTAATGAATTCATGAAAAACAAACAAATCTGCACTCATGTGCAGGAAAGAGTCTGAGTCTAAGACGTTACACACTTAATAGATGTGTTAGACTTCTGGTTTGATTGACTTTTGCACCGTAGCTGTCAAATTGAGACTGAGATCGTCGATGGTTTAGATACATGTACATGTATTGCCTTCAGATGACATGAATACTGCCCTCTTGTGGCTGATTGCTGCTGCTAGACTTGTCTCCGGAATACGAATGATTAAAAATAACATGAATGTTGTGTTTTGTAACCGTAAGAGAGAATACATAATCATATTATTGTTCATTTTCAATACTAACATTCTAATCACCTTCATCTATGGCAGGCAGCATCAAACTGGTTGCTAAGATGATCGGAAGAAGAAGACATTGTGAAAACGAAAAAATATATATATTAATGATTTGTAATTCGTACACGGAGGTTTGTACGTAAGTTGATGATTGTATTCGTGCTTTGTTTAGAGAATAACTCCTGTTGTTATCAAAAGGGCTAGAACCCGGGTTTAATGGTTATCTTCTTATAGCCTAAAAAAAAAACTAATATTGTGGAGATGTTACGTATCTCAAGCATGCCTGGTTGACTCAAGACTTAACATTCATCAAATCACGTCCTTGTGACGGCTTATGCAGATTGAACAGCGCAGCAATCACCTTAATGATGTGTGCTGAAGTTTGAATACGACTTGAAATGTCAAGCAAATTCTGAGGTAGAATAATAACTGACGACCGATGGCAATTTGCCATTCGAGTGGTGGGGAGAGGAAATGAGACAGATAGCATACAAATTGTGATTTGCGAGTTATTATGTGACTGGCATATTTTTCGCGATGTAATCATTATGAAGCCAAACGCCACACTGCGAGTGCATATAGATTGATAGGGAACAGCAGCATAATAAAAAAAAAAAAACGAGAAAAAATCACGAGGTTTTACCTTTCTTGTCGCACTAAGCAGTCGTAATTCAGCGTAAAGTTGTGTGCCACTTATTGCAAGTGGACTCCGACTTGTACCGAGAGTGCTGTCTCTCCACTCCCAAGGAAGTATTCTAGTTAATATAACCAAACCAACGCAAACAGAAAAAACTGACCAGAAAAGAATATTATTTATTAGTGGAAAATTGAGCAAAAAAAAAAAATGGGTTTCCATCGGGATTCGAACCCGAGACCTCCGGATTGCTAGCCCGGTGCTCTACCGACTGAGTTATAGAAAGCCCCAGATCCCTCACATTTTTTATCCCCAAGTTGAATCATCCTTCGGGTTTATGCCAAGTTCAAGTGTGTACGTGTGTGTCACACACAAACACACTGCTATAGCTTCTGACCATTCGAGCTTTGAGAATTTAGGGTTTCTGGGACGAACACTGAACTAGGGCTTTCTATAGCTCAGTCGGTAGAGCACCGGGCTAGCTCCGGAGGTCTCGGGTTCGAATCCCGATGGAATCCCATTTTCTTTGCTCAATAACCAAACCAAAGTTCATATTCTACTTCTCATCCGCGTATATAGGTATTGTGAACGCTGTGGATAGCATGGTTATTCGCAGACACTCATTTCACAAAGGGGCTTGAACCAAGCAAGTTCTTTTTGACAGCACTGTTGGTAAACCACTCGGTCAGGCGTGGATGACTGCTATGTTACGACCTGAACTGCTACAAAGCAAACCTGAAAAGCTGTCATAAAAGATTAATGACAGACGATAAGTATTCAATTCAATTCAATTCAGCTCAATTTTTATTTTCCACTCATGGGGTGGAACACCCTCATCAGCCAAAGGCTGGTTTTCATTGGGGTCTAGAGGGGTCTAGAGCTGGATGAAGCTATGCACCCTATCGTATACAGTCATAATCATGCCTCACGATGTAATCATAGCTCGATGCAATTACATGTGTACCTGCACCGTGATTGGCATATACGTCAGAAAACTATATATCTGATGGCATGCAGCACGGCGTACATCAGATAGAATCACAATGGATAACATTCCATGAAATATTAATTTTCAGGGAACTGTAAAGCAATCAAAACTCCGATCTGCACCTAATGTTCTTAGATTTAAATCAGATGAAGAACCACTTCCTTACCATTATCTTAAGTGGGTCAGGTGTAGCTCATACTGTTATTATCTTAAACTAGTCGCTATCAAACGTTTTCATGATTTGTCTTCTCTCATTAACTCATTCACGTCTAAATGACAGGTGGAAATTACGATTGAGTAGTTTGACCCAAATTAAACGTAATTATGCCAGGACCCAGTTCGTTTGTTTACGAATTAAGGCAGATGAATCTTCTAACCCGTTGGGTATGCTGTGGAATATAAAATCATCGTTGAGGGCGAAGGGATCTTTAAGATGAAGTTTATCACTTAACGAGCTCGAAGGGTCGACAGTCAGAATTCATCGCTTCCGCCAACAGAGCTGTGCGGAGGACAGACTATCCCTCATCGCTTCGTGAAACGCACGTAATTTGCCCACATCAGACCGGCTTCACTCGCTATTTTTTTTTTCAAGAATTTAAATTGGATCGATGAATTTCGCACTGCCACCTTTTGGAACAGATCCCAGCTTGATGAGTGATGATGTTTACTTAATTCACCAGGTCGCGAGATCATCAATCAAACTTTTAGCATAATCTTACGGCGCGAAAACGGACTACTTACCCCGAAAAGCTCCAGATCAGAACACTTTATAATTCGAACACGTCATGCATTAACTCAAAAGTTTGTGACAATTATACAATATCAGCGCCTTTGCTGTTGGGCTGGGGATGTGTGTGTGTGGGGGGGGGGGGGAGAAGAGAGAAAACAGAAAGGATGTTGAATGCTACTGGCACCTTTCAGCTGACATCTTAGAGTGAGACTATAGATTTGATTATGTTTTGAAATTGATAAATGTATGAAAATGTAAGAAATGCCATTTTCCAGCAGTCGCATAGTTTGATAAAATGATGTGGCAGATCCTTTTCGTTTGAAAAATTACCTTAATCTCATTATCCATGCTACTAGATCTACATCTAACTTAGATCTAATCTTCAACAAGGCAAGATGACATGGGCCTAATTCTAATAGAATTTCAGATACAGCCGTTTTCAATTTCGCGGCAGCTATTTTCGCAAGTAGGTAAAGCGATGAAATTTGCTCGGTCACCATCGCGACGTGAACGTGCTAATGACCGGTCGTTAAACGATGTTATGACCGGTAATAAGCATAAATAATTACGTCCTATGCAAAAGAAGAACGCGGTCACGCTCTCAACAAACATACTTATAAACAAGTGAATGAATCAATGTATGTATATATATATATATATATATATATATATATAACTGAAACCAAGCTCATGCTGTTATTGTTCTCTCAGTATCAATACTTGAGAAAGAGCGAATCGCTCGAAAATTTGTTTGCCGAAATAAAACTGTTGGTGAATACAGCATGAACTTGGTTTCAGTTTTGTTTTTCATGATATTATCACGCCAACACGTGGACAACTAAAGCACGCCGCACACTATACCGACCGGTCATTACGACCTTAAGACTGGAAGTGTGACGTCACAGTCTTGCCAGTTTCCAGTCGTACGACTGGGTCTTAGCGCCAGTCGTAGAGATTTGACATGTTGAATTTCTACGATCGGTCGTGGGCTTTCAGCTAATCAAGATACTAAAATGCAAGCGCACGTAGTGCGCACTGCGTGCGCTTTAATACTCATTGGAAAAAATGTACTGAAGACAGAACAGTCGTAAGCCTACTCATAAGGTCTGATCGTATAGTGTTAATTAGATCGTACGATTGGGTCTTATGGTCCTAAGGTCGTATAGTCGTGAGTCGTGTAGTGTGCGGCGGGCTTTATACTCAATGTATATATATATATAGATAGATAGATAGATATAGATATATTAATAATATGTCAAGTGGAGTGATGTTGATGTGCTCCACTTGACATATTTCGAGGGCTCAAAATGTTCCCTATATACACACCGAACTGATGCGAGTCCAATTCATCGGTTCAACGGAAACAGGAAATTTACATTGATCAAATTAGTTGTGGCCATTTCTAGGATTCATTGTGGGCTGCAGTAACAAAAAAAAGGAGTAAACACACACACACACACACACACACACACACACCATCACACACAATCACACAACATCACACACACACATACACACACACACACGCACACACGCACACACACACAGACACACACAGACACACACACACAAATAAACACAAGCAAAATACATTTGGTTTCTCTCTTTTCCTCCCCTATCTCTCTTCTCTAGCTCTTCATCTTTCCCCTCCCCCCCCCCTCTCTCTCTCTCTTTCAAAAGTTCAGTCGTTAGTGAACCCGAACCATTGTGATATCAGGCCAGTGACAGTGTTCAAAAACTCTGTTGAGTCAAGGCGAGGAAGTACACGCACTCTTTGCATAGCCTTAGATTTGTCCACCAGCCTTTGAGCAAAGATTCCTGATCTCTAGTTGCGAGAACTTTCTACCTGTGAATAACTCGTCAACTGAGGCAGAGAGGGAGGAGGTAAGGAGTGGGGCGCAAGCAGCGAGAGTGAATAGCACTTTATTTCACACACACACATACACACATACACACACATACACACACACGCACACGTACACACGCACCTACATACACGACCACACAATACACAAAACATACATTATTGTGTATGTATTATTATGTATACAACATACATGCGTAAATAGGTTTATAGACTGATGTTACATGTAAAACAGTGTGTGTGTGTGTCTGTGTGTGTGTCTGTGTGCGCGCGCGTGTGTGTTTGTCAGTACAGGCAGAGATAGAGACCTTTACGCAGTTCTGTATGGATATACATTTATCATAATATCAGCCTATTGATATTTCCCTTTGTCAACCATGTCAAATCGTGACTATAAATACAGTCCTCCTATTAAAGTTGTTGTTCAGGTCATTCCTGTATCGATTCTTCGTCTTCTTCGTTGCATTTTTCGTGAAATTCCTTAAAGATTACGTCAAAGCTGTATATATATATATATATATATATATATATATATATATATATATATATATATATATATATATAAAAACAAAGAAATCCACAGAATACTCCATTGGTGTGGTGTGCAAGGCCGTATTCATTGCCCATCCATTAAGTAAAAGTCAGTGACACTATAGTGTAGCGAATCGAGACATTTATAATCATCGGAACAAAGACTAGGACTTTCATGTGAAGAAAAAAAAAGAAAAAAAACATAACAAACTTTCACTGTTGTGGGACTTTGCCGAGGTGTGAGCACAAATCGCTTATTTAACTTGCCTGTCCCGCTTAAAGGCGTGCACTATCCCCCAAACCTCCTCTTACTGTGTACACTGCACGCATGTGCTCACTTCACCTGATTTTACGGAGCCCTGGGTGGCCATCGAGGAGCGAACTCTGGCGTGCTTGGTGTGTGACTCACTGAAGATCGAGACTGTCATTAGAAATGACTTCTGCCAGCGAAAATGTTCTTCATTATAAAATCTGGATTAGAAATTTGGGGTGAGTCGTAAAGGACATCAGATCTCACCTAAAGACGAATTTTTGTTATGATGAAGTAATATAAAAATTGAGAAATAAATTCACTCATAATAAGCATTCTCAAGCATTTTTTTTTTTTTTTTGGTGTATGTGTGTGTGTATTCTTGGTTGACAGAATCAATAAACCTAGAGTCTTGAAGTAAAATTGTGTTTCACTTATAATTTCTTTACCAACTCACAAAGAGCTTTCAAAAACCAACAAAGCAAAACAAACGACATTCTCTTCCAGGTGTAAATTCAGTGAAACAAAACATCGTTGATATTCAACAAACTCCTGGTCGCCAAGACCGCCATGTGCATGAGTGCACACATGAATTTCAAATAAATCGTCAGAATTCAGAGAGCGGACGGAAGGTGGTGGACGGAAATGATTTTAAGAATGAAGAAATCGCCTCAGAAAATGTTCCATAGGATTTTGTCTTCTTTTTAACTCTTTCACATGAAACTCGGCGGACAAAATTTGTGCTTGAAAGTATCTATTTCGACAGGAAAACCTTAGAAATAATAACAGATATGAATGGTCTAACATTATTCATGTTATGTCTTTTGATAATAATCCATTGATTTCTGTTTGAAACAATAGATACTATAGTAAGGACAATGATATATATGTATGTATTTCATTGTGTTTATCAGAACCAAGAAGTGAGTTTTCTTGTTTTTTTCCAGCTTTCGTGAACCCGAACCCGATATGCATGCTTGAAAAAAGAAGAAGAAAGAAAGGTAGACAAATAGTGACGAATGTCGTATAAAATGGGTCTACAAAGACTTAAAATAATACATGACCCCTCGGAGAGTGCTAGAGAGAACATTGACATTTTGAATGCTTGGTTGATAGAGGGGCTGGCCAGGGATCATCAAGAAAGCAGACGACGTAGGCCTACTATGATGCGTTACCATGGTGACCACAGGGTTCTGCAGGGAGCTTCATGTCAGCTTCAATACGTTATTTTGATATAGGAGCCAGGAGCGCCAAATTGAGAGCCGGCTCGATTTATAACCATTTCAGATGGACGGATGGGTATTACTGGAATTCAGTGCTGGAGATGTATACATCTTTTTTTTTTAACGACCTGTTATAATCACATTTTCATCCCAGAGAATCTTAACATTAGATTAAGGACTTTATTCAATTGAATTATGATGCATTTCCTTACAGCCTTCGTGTTTTTAAAAGTGTTTTTATTCTTCGCGTTCATTCAAGATAATTATAACTGGAGAAATTCAGTCCGTTGATGTCCTTTGTTTGGATTCGCGTTTTAAGTGGACACTGCTTAATAAAAGTAACAGCGGTATTTTCACCCGTCACAACGAACTAAACACCATTTTGAGCCTCAAATCTCACATGATTTTTTCTGTCTATTTAGAAAGATATTGATTCTATTCATCAGCAAACTTGGTACTCTTACGGAGAGTGACGAGAGAACTATAATGTTGATGTGTTACCATGGCAACCCCTCGCTCCGTCGCTTCCATTTCCTCGACTGTACTACCTATAATGTAATACCTCTAATGCTGCGAGGCGGAATCACTGGCATTTTGTCATTTTCGCTTTTAATGTTACACTAACTCATTTTCTCCCATATATGCGTCATTTGTGCCACGAAAGGGGGGGGGGGGGGGAGGAGGCGGGGCAGCGTAGGTAATATGGTTTCTGGAAATTCTAAATGTAAGATATCAGGAATGGGCGATTACTCCTTCTGGCGTTTTAAGCGGCGTCGTCAACCTGTTGTTAGCTGTGATTGATTGTTAATGACACATGGGCGATGACGGATGGGTAACTGGGAATGTGTGAGTGCCGGTGCTGCAGGAACAGATTGCATTCATTAGCAAACGTGAGGATGATAGCGGAGAAGTTTACTAAGTACTCCGAGGTGAAAAACTAAGCCGCAAAGAAACAGGATTTAAAGCAGCTATCACTGTGTCCGTTTGCTAGTTCTTGAAATAAACATTGTAACATATCTAAGTTTTGACAGAAGGGAATGGTATCAAATTAAGCATGGTGGGACTTTGGAATTTCTTGCTTTGACTTTATTTTCAATGGTATTTATTTATTACCATTCAAATGATACAAAGGCAATATTACAAGCTGGTCTACTGCAATAACAAAGTAACATACACACACTTACGCACATCCCCCACACCCACACGCATCCGTCAGCTCACCATCATAAAACTTCAGATAGGTGTCTACAGATCGGAATTGACATAGAGCGGATATGTGCAGAAGATCTGCTCTTATTCTGACTTAAGGACACATTTTTCCTCTCTTTCTGTATCACTGCATGTCACACACACACACACATACGTACACACACATACACATTTCATCTATATGATACGTCTTCTTCACTAAAACTTGATTTTTCTTGAATTCTCTGAAGCTTTCCATCGCATAGGAGGTTGGGACGGTAGAAATGTCACATTCTGTTATTAGAGTGAAGTATCCCTTTAAAGAAGCATCTCACTTGTCTGCCTCAGTTGTTCCTCTCATCCATCCCTTCCCTT
Source organism: Diadema antillarum (assembly GCF_040938485.1). Taxonomy (NCBI): domain Eukaryota; kingdom Metazoa; phylum Echinodermata; class Echinoidea; order Diadematoida; family Diadematidae; genus Diadema; species Diadema antillarum. Next base: position 2,191,849 of record NW_027270961.1, read on the forward strand.
TGGACATGTTGGAGAGAGACATTGAAACAGCTCTCCTGCAAACGGGGAGCATATTTTCTTGGATTACCGGCTTTGGAGTCATCCTCCAAATCATTCATGATAGCCCCCCACGGTGAGGACGGACGCGCACCCCATCCCGACATTATGCGTACTAAATTACTCCGCCGGATGAATCGCCCATTACGCACTCTCTACGTACACAGCGTGACTGAGATACTGCGCAAATCCGCTGAAATGTTCCCGCAAAGTTGAGCAGCTGCTAATTAGAAAGTAATCTGCTATTAAGGGTACCTTGGTAGGTAAATGAAAAACTTATCTATTTTCACCTCAGTGTTTCCCAATATGAGGGACTAAAGGGAAGCCATAGCTCTCTTAGCAGGATGTCATTGATTCCCTACGGTAAGAATAAGGTATAGCATCAGGGAGTTGTGGCTCATTATGTCTTGACTGCCCGAAGGTGACAGATAACTGACATTGGTGCCACGACTCTCGTCACAATCAAAGGAGGAAATCTTCAAATACTTCCTTACCTTCATCGTTTAGGTGCTCCAATGTCTTATTTGGAAAGTTATGGGGGAAAAGTCAACCATTGATTATATTTAGTGAAATTGTATCTCTCATTCCTTGTAGGCATTTTCTATATCATCAAACCCTTTATTGAGAATTTTAACTCACCCTACGTGCAAACGTCGTTTTCTGGTGGCGTGATAAGCTATAAAAAATCGCATGAAAACATCATTTCGTTTCCTTAATTTTGCAAACTGCTAGCCTGTTACAAACTTATCAAACGAAATCATTTCTTCACATTTTTGTGACATCTACCACTAGCGCTATAAGAACCTCAACACTCATAATTACTGTCAAACCCAAGGAGGTTTCATACTGAATTTATACTCTTAAAGTAGTTTGAATGATATTGAATATTACGCTCATAAGCAGTAGGCTACTTCGTAGCCAATCAACCAGAATTTCATATTTAGTTACACTTTTGGAATGAGACATTTGTGGCAAGAGTATATGATAAGAAGATTACAGTCGCCGGGCCTTATACCGTTGCCTGGGAAATCAGGCTGAACGTAAGTAGGTAGGGTTCATGCCTTATAGAACAGAATAATGTCTTGTTAACTGGAATTCTTCCAACATGTTGTATCTCGACTCTTCGTGGTGTCCTGTCACGGAAGACAGGGATACATATACGTTCAGACGGTGATCCATAACCTCGAGGATAGCTATCGAGGATAGGCTCACTGCCCCCTTAACTATGCTTATCTACGTGTTCCTATCAACAAGTTCTGTCCACACGGTGCCTAACTACGAGTGCAGACTCCCCGCAGCTCGTTGATAGAGCTCTAATCCTGAGATATCTCGTGGATAGCTATCGTTGAGTTAACTTCAAGTTAGCTATCAACGAGTGCTTCTACACGGGGCCTAACTACAAGCCTATCCTCGAGGATTGTTATCCTCGAAGTTAGGGATCACCGTCTGAACGTAACTATTGATTGCACTAGGCCCACGACCTTTACCATGCATGCAGACGATACTACTCTTCATTACATTAGTGTAAAGTTCCAGTGACATGCAGGGGGAGCAAATAAAGTACTCTCTATCAATACTTACTTTCTGTAAAAAAAAAAAAAAAAGATAAATAAGAGCAAAGTTCGAAGTCCATTTACAAATATCCATGTTTCATGTGCATACATCCGTATGGTTGCGTTGTCTGTGTGGGATCAGCCTTCCCTCCCCCCCCCCCCCCACACACACAAAAAAAAATACTTCAATCTGTTATTGTCCATTCTAACACTTTTTTATGCCTCCGCAACGAAGTGGCCGGAGGCATTATGTTTTCGGGTCGTCCGTCCGTCCGTCCGTCCGTCCGTCCCGTTTTGTTTTTGTCGATATCTCAAGAACCGTGTGGTGGTTTTACATCAAACTTGGTATGAGGGTATATCCTTGGGGGATAATACTTTGTGTGGATTTTAGGCTCACAGGGTCAAAGGTCAAAGGTCACAGGTTTATTTTGTGAAAAAAAAATGAAATTTCATGTTTTTCTCCATATCTCGCAAATGGTTCAAGGTATCTTCATGGAACTTAGTATATATATGCTTGTACCGATGGGCAGTGATTATCTAGGGAAGTTGGGGTCATGGGTCAAAGGTCAGGGGGTCAAAGGTCAAGGTCAACTCCTCAAAATATCACTACTTTTCTTAAAATGCAATAGGCTGAAGGTTTTTTTTTTTAACTTGACGTATGGCATGTATTACCCAATATATATTTTTGGGAAATTTCTTGCCAAAAGGTCAAAGGTCAAAAGGTAAAAGGTCAAGTGAAAGTGCTAAATTGCACTTTTTCCTCCATATCTCGAAAGTAACTCAAGGTATCATCATGAAACTTACATATTTATGCATGTTCAACCTAACAGTGATTCTCTTTGGAACTGTGAGGTCAAAGGTCAAAGGCCAGGTTTAGATAATGCTATTTTCCCATTTGATACTGAAATTATACTTTTTCTCAATACCTTGAAAATTACTCAATGCATAAACTTATAAAAGGGTCAAAAGTCAATTTAAAATCATCAGTTCCCCAAATACCTGCACTCTGACATTTTAATCATTCATCCAATTGAACCTAGTTCTAGGAAAGTGAACATTCAGCACATTTGTGTCAAACCTGTCATTTTAATATTTTGCCAATTGTGTGAAACTGTCATCACACATTGTCAAGACATTGTACTATAGACCTATTAGGAGAACCATGTATTATGGCGGAGGCATATCAGTAGCCGTAGCGATATATCTAGTTAATTTCTGCAAACCTTGCGTAACATCTGCTATTTGAGAAAATTCAGACTGCAAAATAACGTGTTGATGATAGAACGTATTCTTGCTACCATCGAATGACAATAAACAGCTGATAAAGAAAGAATGGATTTTAAGCTGTAAGAGGTCCCAGACTCGGCCTTGAAGACAATAACAGTTGAATTGGGCTAACTGAGAAGATGGTTTCTACCGTAACTCGCACGCATCAATTTCGCGTTGAAAGATTATTATTCGAATTCATAACAGCAGCGACACAGTCCGGTAATCACACACGACTTTAGCTGATTGTTTGGTGCCGGGCGAAATCGATTAAGGAACAGTGGGATTAGGGAGTGGACATTAGGTGGCCATATTGACCGGGACTAGAGCATGGTCACTACAACGACGTAATGGTCAAAGCACACCGTTGGCAAGGCGTACATTTTAGAACTGGCCCCGTGCATGACAGCGACTACGTCCCATCCAGGCCATTTGTAGATCCCATAATGACCACTGTAGACTGACGGTAAAACAGATTTTCATCTCGTTCGGAAAATGGGATGAAGTGTGCCACTGGAACAGTGCCATGACCCGTTCAGACGCCATGCAGCACCGTCTTATGGTCTTCGGTCGAAGGTGTAATGGGTAAGAGTAAGTCGTCAGTCAGTCAACCTTTCTCTGCAATAATCTGTATATTATTCATGGCAGACGCACGATTATCGTTCCAAACATCTCGCTCACAGATCACTTCTGTAATGGCTGTCTCAAGGCCTGTCTTTAGAGTAGGTCTACATTTATTAGTAAGACACTGAAAGAGGATTTTGCCAGGCTTTCGGACGATAGATATTGCCAACAGGCCTGCAATGGACGTAGCTCTTGACAACCTGTTATGCCCCTGTCATGAGCTATGTGGAAGAAAGAATAAATCGAACAATGATAGATTGACCTTCTTGTGTTGTGCATTACTGATAACAATGCCTTTGTCAAAGATCAGGTAAGGAGTGTTTTTGTTACGAAGAAAAAAACAACAAAGATTTTCAGTAATTCATAGAAGTCAAGTGGTAGCATGTCATGATGTTCGGCACTATATTCTTTATCAAATTACCCTGCTGCCTCTTTGGTTAATGTAATATGTATGCCTACGCCGTGTACAATATATCAACGTTGATCATAACTTCATTTAAAACTGTCACTCGCGTCGGAAGGATCCTTTAGTTTGAATATCGCGTCAAGATACCCATTTAACACATTAATTACTCCTTTTAAGAGTAAGGATACCGACGATTATTGTGCGATCAAATCCACTGAAGAGCTCTCCTAACTCATTAATTTTAATTTATAAGCCGACCATGCATCAATATTAATCACAAAGAAAAATGCCCTAAAGTAGTTACAATTTTCCCCAAGTACGCTACAGAACTGTCCTGGCTCCGTTTCATAAGAGACTTTTAAGACGGTATTCCCTATACAGATAGCAAGACGGTCGCTAATCCACTGTCAGAATGTCATCCTGATGCCATGGTAGGTGTTAGTGTTTTATACAGTGGGACCCCTAACCGTCACCAAAAGATCAGCACATGGAATGACAATGTTCAAAGAGACTGTTTGTATTTCTTATCGCGTCGTACTTCCAGATTAGAGATCTATCATCAGTAATTCAATTAAAAATATAATTAGCCCTATAGGCTCTACTTATCACTAACTGTCGCTTTTATTGTTATCATGTTGGTAAATATCAGAATCTCTATAATATGTAGATTTGCTTCTTTTTTGGCTGGATATACAGTATTCCCACGACATGACTTGCAAGCAATTTTATAGGTTTCATTTTTATTGGTCATTTTATATTTTCGTTCATATGTCGTTTGCTTTTAATGATATCACGAGTCAATTAGTGCATATTATATCTATCTCACTCACATGACACATATCAGGGGTCTGTTCAAATATTCAACATGCTATGATATGGTACTATGATGAAAACATGGAGTAAGATTTTACTTTCAGTCTTAAGAATGATGAAACAAAGTTATTAAAGATCATAATAGTTTTATGAACAACGATATGGACTATTATGATTGAAGAGGATCTTATGGGTTTGTGAATTTGTTTAGGATTTTGAGATAGTTATCACATTCTCTGTTGTCAGTAATGATGGCACTATTACTCATAAAACCAAAGCAGCAACTACTTTCATCACATTCCGATAATGATAATGATTGAACTAATATTTTGTTTAGATCCTATCGCTGTTGAGATGTTGAATCTAATTTTCTAAATTTACAGTATGGCTAGTAATACGTCACGCTCCATGTCTCCTTTCAACTTTCCGCTTAGAGGACCTGAATTGACTCGATCTCATCACTTGGGGAAAAAAAGATGTGTACTGAGCGGTAGAGAGTAAGGCATCCCGTCACCATGACAACGGAAAATCAGGAGACAATTCAAGTGTTGGGGATTGCCCCGTACATAGGGAGCTCGCGTGATATGCGATTGGATCTGAATTATCGCAATATTCAGCGGCTTCCGTACGATCTGTTCAAACTGACCGACCTGCACTGGCTGAACCTCAACGTGAACAAACTGAGTGAGCTGCCCGAGGAGTTTGGCGCGCTGAAACATCTCAAGTGGCTGTATTTAGAAACCAATCTCTTCGAACACTTTCCGGACGTCCTCTGCGAGTTGAAGGAGTTAATTCGATTGTACTTGAGTGATAATAGCCTCAAACTCATACCCCGGGATATTTGCAAGCTGACCAATCTTAGGTGGCTTGACCTCTCCGACAACTCGTTTTGGGAGTTTCCACTGGGACTCTGTGACAAATCTCTGTCAAATCTGGAGAGACTCGTCCTCAACAACAACAAACTGACGTACTTGCCGGCACAGATTGCTGTGCTGAGGGGGTTGAAGGTTTTCCACCTGAACGGAAATCAACTGGAGTGGTTACCTCAGTCCATTTGCAATCTTGAGAAGATAGAGGACCTTCAGCTAACAAACAACTACGTGAAGATACTCCCGGCTTACCTCACAGAGCGCTTGAAGCGGTTGAGGATCTTGAAGTGCACGGGATGTCCACTGATCGAACCGTTGAGTGAATCGCTCAGCAAAGGCGTGCGGTCACTGCGAGAATATCAATATGGAATCAACAGGCGAGCTGAGATGGCCAAGGCTGTGTTCTTCAAGCCGCAAACCGATGAGGGGTGGATCAAACCCAGCTACCAGATGCGGACGCGTCCCAGGGGCGTGGCCGTCATCATTGACAACTTCTGCGACGCACTCTCTCCAGGGAAAGATAAGCCGGGTGAGGCCAACACCGCCGGATTCGTGGTCGATAGCTCAGCATCGACCACAGGAAGTAAGTCACTGAAGCATAATAGGTAATGCCAGACCAAAGTTTGAGAAAATGATCTAATGTGTATTTATTCATCTGTGACAATATTTTAATAAAGAGAAGATGTTGAATATGACTCAGCAGCAGAAAAAACAACAACAACAAAGAACACCAACAAATTAAGCTAGAAAAAGTTCACTTAGTTTGCGCTTTATCATGTAATTGTCAAAATGAGGCTACTGTGATTAATTTGATGTCGAATCAATGTCGCCCCTGAAAGAAATCTAAACGCTTTTGTGACTGCATAACTGGAGCCAATGAAAGTGATTGGCACCACAACCTTTAAATGTTCTCAACATTGGCAGCATGCTCTGTGCACAACGAAACATGTCAGACACTGTTCGGCGCAATTCGTTAAAACGCGGGAACGGGTATGATGCCGGTTCGCAAAGCAATTTGAAAACTGCGTGAGATTCTGCCGAAAAGAGAGTGCAAACATTCCCCATTGCTCTATCAATTTGTTGTGTCACTGACAATATACTCTGAACTCAAGTATGGTTATCCGCGTCTGAAAACGTGGTTTTTAGCATCTTGTCTTGTATCATCCTCTTTTATTTCCCTCCATCCGAAGTGGATACGGAATAAAAAAGAGAATGCTGAGACAGAGTGGTTAGTAATAAATGGGTTCCAGCAGCTAACACTTTTGTGTGATGTGATTCGCAAATATCGAGTTGTTTTCAATTGAGTAGGTATCACCCAGGGCTAGATGAAAGTAGCATAATCCTCTAATATCTGTCAGGTTAAAGGGAAGGTTGGGGCAAACGTTTCATCATTTGAGGGGTCGGTAGCATGTTTTTATAAGTGTATTTCAAAAGGTAATGGTAATAGCTGTTGTGGCAATTACGTCTCACATTCTATTCATTTCGAAATTTCGACTCACGTCTGATGCATGTCATTTAAATGATTACTATCAACACCACAATAAGTGTGAAAAGTAATAATAATTCTCGAAAGTTAAAAACGGACACGGAACGTTCAATCTTGATTATGCAGTTATGATGCAACTACACGGCCTCGACTTTGCGCGTGAATTTTGCCTGTCAGCAGTGTCACATTTGTTTTGTATATTGACTCATTTCGGGGGAAAAACAGTCTTTATATCGACTGCATTCAATTCGTAATTAGCCTACCGGTCAAACTCGTGGAACATTTGTTGTTGGCGAGTGTCTTGAGTTCCAATGTCAACAAATAAGCTCTAGACGGCCAGGGGTTCCCGCCACTTTGCAGAAGTTGGACAGCGTCACCTCGAGCCGTCCTGTTTATCGTCTGCCCAGTGACAGATTTCCGCGGACTGTGATTTGTGCCACCGTCACTAAGTACGAGTTATCTTTGTCATTAGCAGCAGATTGCGATGGCGCCAAATTGCCAATGCTAAGTACAAGAATGTCTCATCCTTGTTTGCTACTCGTTTCTTTTTAAAAGAAGAAGATCCGAAAGTCTGACGGAAGACTTGATGAACATTTCCTAATGCATCACTTGAATATTTCTTGCTGTTATCCTTTGGTATACCGTCTTCTTAGAATGTAAGGGGCTCGCTTTTAATCCTCAAGAGGCTTATTGCAGATTTAGATTTTCATGATTTCTATTCGTAATATTTTGATAGTGGCGATACTTTACACACAATGTCTTTCTACAACATCGAAGATGGGGGGGGGGGGATTGGAGTTTTGCAGACGGATAGAAATTCATTCGTAAGAAAGCTCTCATGTAATCCCCAATCTCGACAACTTCCGCAAATCAAACCCAGCTAAGTAAAGTGTCCCCTTCGTCGACATGCAGCGAGTAAATTCAGAAATATTTCAAAAGCTGCTCAGAAATATTTCAAAAGCCATCCGCTCGATATCACCTCAAACCATGTAGGAAAACAAAGGTCGCTGCACGGCAGTTCGTCAGTGCAGTCGGACCTATATGTAACATATCAAGAATACAGACATTTTGTCCCGTAGTTTGAAGTCGGTGACTTTCTGTTTTATACATTTTAAATTTTCCGTCCTGACATTTCTAGAAGAAAACCTTGAAGACATTTCATATTCGAGAGAGCGGGGTAGGCATAGACAGCTTTTCGAGAGAAAGACAGACAGACCTAAAGTTAGATTGAAACCATGACGCAAAGATAACGTCGTAACGGCAGGGAAACAGAAAGAAAAATGTATTTGATAGTCAGAAACGAAAAGAGAGAAAAACAATGAGCAAGAAACAAAGACAAACATTCGACATGAGGACGATAAAATAGGATCAGTGAAGGAAAGTAATTATTGCATATCTCTATATATGAGTATGTGTAATAGCACAATACCACAAAAATCGAAACAAAAATTGGCCCTAGAGAGGAGAGAAGAGGAGAGGAGAGGAGATAGGTATAGATGGATACATATTATAGATAAATGGAGAGAGAGAGAAAAAGAGAGAGAGAGGGAGGGAGAGAGAGTTCAATTTCAATTCAGTTTATTCTATTTCAGCAACCAGTGGTTCATTATTTTGATCGAAATATGCACCGTGAAAAATAAAATGCAGTCCTGGAATTTGATATTTCTTTGACTTGTGATTACAGCCAACCTCCGGGCCGTCCTCATCAAGCTCGGGTTCAACGTCAGGATGATGAGAGGTCTGATGTCGCTCGACATCATCTCGGCTCTCCGCTTCCTCAGTCTCGAGGATCACTCCTACTTCGATTGCATGATGGTCTGCGTCCTGTCCCACGGCGACCACGGCAAGATCATCGGACCGGACGGAGTAGGCGTGGAAGTCCGCCAGCTCACCGACATCTTCACGAGGGAAAATTGTCCATCGCTCGCGGAGAAACCAAAAATGTTCTTCATTCAGATTCTCGGGAAGGAAGCCGATGATGGGAAGCTCTCCTCGCAGGGTTCCGACTCCACCACCACTTCATCAAAGGCTTCGAAGTCTGGATCGCAGCAGGCGTTCGACCCCCTCCAAAGCCTCATCCCCGAAGAGGACGATTTCTTATTGACGGTCGCCATGTTACCACCATCAGTTATGGCGAACTCCACGCGTGACGTCTACACCTTGTACGTTAACGTCCTCTTTGACATGCTGCAAAAATACGCGCGGAAGCTGAACATCCTGGACGTGCTGACCGCCGTACACGCGGAAGTCCGCACGCTGCAGATACCCAGTGAGAACGATGAGGGTGACACAGTGTGCCCCATCTTGCAGTCCACTTTACGCTATGACCTATTCCTGTCGTTGCCTGCACCACCAACAAGCCCCGATACAAGCAGGAGTGAACAGGGTTTATAGGTGATCCGGGTGTGTTCCATAAAGCTGTTCTTAAGGTTACGAACGACTTAAGAACGACTGGAACACGTTCTGATGTGCTATACTTATCAGAATTTCAATAATTCAGCATAAGAACTGATCACCAGTCGTTCTTAAGTCGTTCGTAACTTTAAGAACAGCTTTACCATCCATTTTTGCTATGTGTCTTTTGTTCTTTCTATCCCCCTTCTTCTCAATTTACTGTTATTGTTTATTTTGTTCTTTTCTGTCCTCTACAGATCACGTAGCCAAAATCATGGACTATTTTGTGCAATAATTCCACACCTTGATGAAGGTTGGCTGTAGTAATGGAATATCAAAGTGTGATGTCATAGCAAATCATCGCCATGGAAACTGGTTCTAAACAACCTCACCTGGCCTGAGTGTTTATGCGCGCACTTGACTCCAACCCAAGCTATAACAAAAGACTGGTGTGACGTAATCACTTTGGTACTCTGTTACAACAAATTCAAACAAACAAAATGGCAGATATTTCATCTAAATGAGACATAAAATGAGAAAATTATGGGGATTTTACACTTATTCAAGAAATAGTGATATAGCAGTAACCAATTTTGCCAACTGGACGACATAATGACGTCATATCCTCACACAGGTCCCCTGGAAATGCACGGAAACCTTCAGTGGACATTTCGTGTTTTTTTAATACGTAAAGATAAACGTGCATCACTCGCATCGAATATTTGTTGTGTTGCAAAAGCTAGCGATCATGGCTTTTCTTGAGGATGGGAGGGATGGGGGGGGGGGGGGGAGGGGGTTGGAGGAAGAGTGGTAGTTGCAAAACTATCCACCCAAGACTAGATTTATGTGATTTTTAAGGGTTACGAGTCATGGTGAAAATAGCATAATCACCTCAGTTAAGTTGCGTCAGTAAATGGTTGTGACCAAAATAACCATTCATTTAGCAAAATCCGGTTGTGTGAACCTTTAAAGTGCCATAACGATCTTAGCTAAATCCGATTTTGAATAACTAAATAATGGTAGCGACCAAAATAAGTTTCAGGAAAATCTTATCGAATGTCGAATTTTGAAGTCACTTTTTCCTTTCCGCTCGACCGATTTTACTTTATTTATGACAGTCAACCTAAACATGGCATGGAGTCCCACTAAAAGAATTTCAGCAGAATTTTCTAGAAGCTTTGCTAGCAGTACCGTCCTTGCAAGATATACCAATGTAGTCTGCGATAGACTAGAATATAGAAATACCAACCAGTGCCTTAGTACGAAGTATCACAAGTGACTGGCGTGAGAAGCGTATAAAATATGCTGTAGAAACTTAAAAAAGGAACAAATAGTTAAGGTACACATACTTAATTTCTCTACGCGTTTCATTATGATTTAGCTTTCAATGCACGTTTCTGAGATGTCCATTATGGTCCCATCTCTAGCCTCCGTTGTATAATATTGATGTCTGATCATATCTCTTACAACAACATGCCATCCATTTTAGTAAATGTCTATTAATGTGGACTCGTTCTTCAGTCACGGAATCAATTTGGTACTCATGGGACTGACTGCACTATTCAAACTTCCTCTTACTTCTTGTCAATATTTCTGAAGTAATTTTATTTGTTTTGAGAGTATGTACATCGGCAGCTTGTACTCAGATATTGAAGTGCATTGTCATCTGTACAAAAGAAAATACATCAAACTACGATACTTTCTTGCCATTTTCATTTTATCACTTTACATGTCAATGTCGGTGACCTTCACATTTCAGGCAGTCATGACTGGTGTTACTTATTTTCTTCTTACACGAGTTCTGTTCTTCTCTTTCACTATGATTTTTTAAAGGTAAGGAGTTCATTCGGAAAGGGAATTCTGGTGCTAAAGTTCAAGAATTAACGTTTATGATAGTAATTTGCCATGTGAAACATACCGTTTTGATACTAAATCTTTTTATCTTTAATCTTTGCTTTCGATCAGTTGCCTAGTTTGAAATCTGGAAATCATTTCAGTATTCTAAATTTGTGCCTACAATATTAGTGTGGATGCTTGTAAGTTGAATTAATCAGTTATTTGCACACCGTTGAATTAGAGAGAGAAGGTGGGAGAGGGAGAGAAAGATAGGGGGATTGGAGGGAGGAGGGGAGAGTGGAAAGGGGAATGGGGGACAGGGAGAACAATCAGGGAGAGACCACACAAAAATATTCATGATATATAAAGCATAAGAAAGACCTTCCTCTATGAAGTTACACACCAAAATAATAACTATTTCAGAGCGTGGAAAGGAATGTGCATCTAACTAGAGATGTATTTCATGTCGAAGAAGAAAATGATGTTAATGGAGGTGCCAAATTTGAGTTTGAAAAAAAAAGGCGCGCTTTTTCATTTGTATTTATTGAAGGCGTGCCTTGCATAACTAGCATACACGGCAACACGCGCATGCACGTCACGTGTCTCTGAGCGTGTGGGTAATGCGCTTGCATTATTGGGTAATGATCAATGTTTATGTGCGCTTGCATTATTTGGTTTATTTAACATGATTGTCTGATTAGAAGAGAATGAGCGAAGAGATGTAGGGTTGGAGTCATCATATTGAAAACTTTCGGTCATCTGCGAAGCCGCGCTTCCGCGCGAACGCTACAACACGTAAAACGGGTCAAAAATCGACGCATTTTTCCACAAAATCTGCCATAACTTTTAAACTATTTAAGAAGCAAACTTGGGGCGCCCGGATTCTGAATGTAGACACTTTAGGGATTATTTATGTGTACATATCATTATTGTAACATTTGTAGTCGTGACGCAAATTTGATCAGAAAAGTACCTTATGAGTAGATTTGTCTATGGCGAACAGTCCAAATTTGACGAATTTGAGCATATTTTGCCGTCTTGCAATTCTTCCACACGGGATATCTCGAGAACGGAAAGCCGCACGAACTTGGGGCGCACGGTTTTAGAAAGTAGAGATTCTGCCCATTTTTGTGATATAAGAATCTTGTTCATTGGTTGAGCAGTCCTGACGCAAATAAGCAGTAAAGCTAGAATACCCAGTCACAATTGCTGTCATAGGGAACGTGTACAATCCACACAGAGCTATCACGTGACGAGACTACCAACGAAAATTTGAGCCGTTGACCTTCACTGTCTGCCGTCGTCAGCAGTGTGAATTCCTGTGATTTCAAGCTTTTGTTTCTAGCCAAATATCATTTTCAATGCAATATCAAGATACAGTTGTATGTGAGACATTATCTAGATACGTAGCAGCCTTATGAGCAACATAACTGTTAAGTTTGGGAGCAAAAACAACCAAATATATTTCATATTCCGTCTCATTTTTCGATGATGGCTCTAGTCGGACTGGTGCATTTTCTTCGGAGGTGGTAATAATGTAAGTAGTTGCAACGGTCGCTTGCCACCTGCTGTCTGCAATCGGGTGCTTATATACACGTGTTGTGCACAGGTAATCAACTGAAATAATGTTGTAAAGGAATGATAAGGTCCTAGATTATATCTCAACTGTAGATTTAACCCGATTTCTGCCGCCTACACACAACACACTACGCGTGAAATTATGTGAACATGATGTCCCTCCACGCACGGTGCTGCAGGCCACCCCCCCATTAACGTGTCGACTAGCCACTCGCCTCACACGCACTCACTTTCTCCAGCGTCTGCTACGTCGGATTTTCTGCGTGAATTAGGGCGAAAGTTTTCAATATGGATCTATCCCCCCTCCATTTCACTCCCTGTTTTATTCTCCTTGTTACTTATTTGCATTTAGCATTCTTCAAGTCACATCCGTAGAAAATTCTCGGCAATCGTGTCATGAGAAGCGGATATATTTCTTTCAACTTGTAATGACATGTATATAAAGTTCTGGGTAATCGGCTGTGCTAACATCGGGCATCTACGCACAGTTATATAAAAAAAGAGATGTGATCTAACTCTTTATTCAGTCGAGAATGATGAATTCAATAAATATGAAAAACATGAATGAAAGACTTTCCTGGGTTTTCCAAGTTCTTCTGAATGCTTCAAACTCCTGCCGAAAGATATGGACATATTTTTTCTTTAATGTTTGTCTCACGAGGTATATAGCATTGTGCTACATTTACCCTGTTTTGTACAAGATCTACGCGAAATTTGATTGAAAGGAATGTGCTTCTACCTTTGGAATAGATATCCGGAAATGTATTATCCTTTCACTTAACTAAATTAAAAAACAAACAAACGATGTTGCTTTAATGTGACGGTATCAGCATCACTTTCATATCCCTGCTGGAACGAACACAGTGTCCCACAGTGTGAAGCACAGTGTGAACACAGTGTGAAACACAATGTGAAGCACAGTGTGAACACAGTGTGAAATCTCTTCACACTGTCAAATTCGAGCATTTTAACAATGTGAACACATTGTAAATCATCAATTCACTGTGTGAAACAGAACATCACTGTGCGTACTCTCTGTGAAAAACTACACCACAGTGTGAAATCATCTTCACACTGTGGTGTCGTGCGGTTTCACAATAATCGACTTCTAGTATGTGAACACATTGTGAACACATGGTGAGACACTGTGTTCTTTCCAGCCGTGATACTTTTCCAAATTAGTAGATGGGAGAGAAAATAATAAAGGGTAATTCCCGTTTTTACGAAAGATGAAGTCTACGTAGGTATGGTGTGCAGACAGCCAGGATAAGTAAAGTCAATCCGTCGTGGTAAAGTTGAAAAATGATCACGGATTTTTTTCTTCCAATGTTATAACCAGTATACGCGGTGAACATGGACGTACACAAAACGGACGGACAGGTTGTTCACGTTCGTCATCTGGGCCATTCATTTTCCTGGTTATGTATGACGCATGAATCGCTGTGTAGCCATAACAGAACATCGACATAATTCATATCGTGCTCTATGTATAGGCATCCCCATATAGGCAACAGGGTTGCTGTAAAGGAGAATTCAGCTGTACACATGTGGCTGTCTTATGTTTCTTTTAACTATAATTCTATCTTTTTATATTCAACGATCTTTTGTCTCTAATGGGGACAGTACCCACGAGAAAAAAGTCGTTTTAAATGTCAGCGATGAATCGAGGGCACGGATCAGTGACAAGATGTGAGAATTCGAATAACTCTCACGAAAACTTAGTATATGGGTATCACACTTACAAAAATTACAGTCCGCATGTATCTGTGTGTGTGTAATGCGTGTGAATGTGTGTGTAAGTGTGTGCGTGTGAATGTGTGTGTACATATGTGTGTGTGTGTGTGTGTGTGTGTGTGTGTGTGTGCCTGTGTGTGGATATTGTGCAAAGCAAACCGGGTGTATTAGACTCATGTAAAATAGTGTTGAATTGTAATCATGTTCCCAGTGCGGCTGATTTGAACGTGCCAAAAAAGGATGCCGTGTGGAATACCTGAGATTTAAGTCCAGATTAGCGTCATGTGAGTATGCGCACTAAAAGCGAATAGTGTGAGTCTTGTGTACCAGGCTCTTCCACGTATACAGTTTAGCTGCGATTACTATTTAGTCTAGACTTAGTGTAAGGTTTAGCTAGTCCTTGCTATCAGAATACAAATTACTGATAATCTACATTTAGTACGGAAGTCTTCACTAAGTGCTGATTAACTAAACTCAGGTTTTAACTTTACGTTCAGAGGAACTTACTACAAAATATTAGAATGCCGGCCATTCACGTCTTTAAAAAAAGCGTTTACTTGCCAGCTATTGCTTTTATACAATTGAAAATACTTTGTACCCATAGGCAGAGTTTTCTTCGTTGCTTTTGTTTTTCGTCTTTGTTTTGTAAGAGAATCAACGATCAAGTCGGCTCTATTTCCTCAGGCTATTTTGCTAAGTTTTTATTAATTCTTTTCTCGGCATCTGTCTTAGTCTTATTGTCAGGTGCATTTAAAGTAAGATCTTCCTAGTATTCTTTTTCGTTATGTCCAAGCAAAACATTATTGAGCATAATTGCCCATAATGGTTGTGTTTCAACAGTTTTCACTCACAAACACACACACGCACACGCACACATACACGCACACACACACACAACCATCACACCTAAAAACAGAAATATCCATACAATAGTGAAACTATGTGTAGACCATATTATGTAGACCTATGATATGTGTACAGAGAAAAATGAGAGAGAAAATGACTGATATGTCATTTTGATGCGCTCTGAGGAAGTTGACACCGTATAACATGTCCAAAAGAACATCGCCTTTAAGCGGCAGAGTTGCAGCTGGGCAGTTTGGGGAACAGGCATATCTGTTGATCGAACATCGGGCTGTCTTCTCAAGGGGGCGAAGCCGCTGAACCAGTGGCCTATTACCCTCCTCTTGTCACTCTTCTCCTGTGGGCCGACAAATATCGCACTCATCAACCCCAGCCTATGTTTGTACTACATCAACCATACCTTCACCTCAAATACGTGTGTTTGTTTTTAGCGCCAAAGAGGTGAGAACGAGAAGGGAAGAAAGACAGGAAAATCGCGAGGTGTGAGACCATGTGCGTTTGCGCGTGTGTGCGTGAGAATGTGTGTATCTGCGCCCATGTGTGTTTGAGCAGTGACAGTTACATGATTATGGCGAGCCGACTGGGAAATCTCGCTGTGCGGTAGCCAGTGACAGGGAAGCATATATACCTCAAATTGGCAATCAGCAGTAACCCCCTCAAGAGGCGATTGCTATCAGCAAATATTCCATTCACTTTTTTTTTTTGTCAGCTTCGTTTCCGCAACTTGTCTGTCTCTCGATCAAACATAACCATTACTCCCTTTCATTTTTCCATCGATATGTCATCGCATTGTTGAGAAATTTGCAAAAAGACTGGAGTGATACGCATGGCCTAGTTCCTTTTTGGTAATATCAAAGACATTGAGCAAGTAATTAAGTGTAAAAAAAAAAACAAGCAACAGCCAGGCTGTAGAATTTTGTAATGATCCAGTTCGTTTCAAACTTTGACAGGGATTCGATATGGCTATACCTACTTTGCGCGCTTGATTGACGTGTCGTCTTGTGAACTTTCCATTATGAACAAGTGTTTGGCTAGTATATCAACCACATCCATAATTGACAAAAGTGTGAAAACTGCAGGTAGCAAGCTATGTAGTCACGCTCTTTATTAACAAGGTGGAGTTGAGATAACACTATACGTGCAGGATGAGGGGAGTTTTGGCAACACGAAGCCGCCTCAAACCAACAGCGGAAAGTCACTTTTGCTTGTACACTTTCCCCTTCTTTGTTTGAATTCCATTATAACACCCAAACCTTGCTCATACAGACTTACTTTGCTCCTCGATGTAATGTTAGATGACCAGAGGGGGAAAAGAGGGAAAGAAAGGAAAAGAAAAAGAAATTTCAAAAGGCGAAGTTTGTCTTCCATTACAAGCGATCCAACAGTAATTCCCGACCAAACTATAAAGCCATTTACGCTTTAGTTATGTGCTTTTGGCAACCTTTCAGGGATCACTAACGGAAACTCCCGGGAATTATGAAAACTTCTATGCTGTACCTACTCCCAAGAGTATCTACCCAAGCATACTTTACGGAAATTCCAGGGATTATGAAAAGTTCTACGTTGTAGCATCTCCCGAGAGAGTATATATAGTCAAGCATATTGTCGAATTACGTCAAACAAAACGTATACGCACGTGCTTGCTATTTCAGTTCTTCAAACTCATTATCGCTATGAGATCACTCTCATTATTGCACACATTATTGCACACAAGTGAGGCTTTATCAAAAAAAAGATCTTGATCCTATCACAGGGCAGGCATGCGTACCGCATAATTACAACGAAATCCGAAAAAAACCCTCCTTTTTTACGAGGTACCCCGGTTGCATTTTCAAGCAAAGATATTTTTAAACATTCTTGAACAAAAATACAAACATAATTGAAGAGAAAACCATCAGTAACAGAGTTTTCAGATCAGAGTTCCAAAACATAACGATCAAAAAATTATTATGAAAGTAATACCTACTATGTGATAAGTTGAATATGACTAAGATTTTTTTTAGGACTTCAGGTTGTGTGCTAGACGGTGTGAGGCATTCTATTAAGAAGTTCAGCAAGGCAAAAATCCAGAAAAGTGGAGAGAAATTACAGAGAGAATACAAAGTGATGTAGAAAAGGATAAGAAAACGGTTATGGAGCAATATAATCCGAGTACAAACGCACTCAGGGCCATTCATTAAAACTGAATATCCATTGGGATCACTTGTTACGTGACCGCCAAGTTATTATCCATTTGTAAATATGCTGGTATTTAGCGCATGGATTTGTTTCAGTGTTGAAACCATTATATTGGACTTAATGTATTTTCAAACATGGGAGCGTAAGCCTCTAACCCTCAGTAATTTTGTGATTTTAAGTTATAAGTTGTAACCTGTCATTTCAAAAATCACACTAGGCCTATACGACAAAGTAATCCTAAACAATTTGTGATTGACCTAGATTTACCGATTAAATGACATTCTTCATAATTCTATGCAGATCAAATTGAAGAAATATTTTAGGATGTTAAGGTCAGATAAACACAGTCGAAGTCATTACTTCACATTAACAGAAAATACGTCTGGAAAATGTTTATCCAGTCGCTCGTCATTGCTTTGGGGAGTGAAAGAAATGTGTGACGGCACAACCAATAAGTTAAAACCGCTTAAAACGAAGAGCATGTAAACATATAATGTTTACATGCTCTTTGCTTAAAGCCGTTTACCTTATGTCTCCAATTCAAACTGTAAGAATATATATATATATATATATATATATATATATATATATATATATATACAGTGCGAGAAGAAGAGCAATCGTGGACGTAGCTAGTGGTCAACGATTGCCCTTCTTCTCACACTGAATATAAATAATGAAGGAGCTACACTGGTGCTGTAAATGGTCGAGACTCCTTCTCGCAGTCTATATATATATATATATATATATATATATATATATATATATATATATAAATATACACATATATATATATATATATACAATATATGTGTATATGTGTGTGTCTGTGTGTGTGTGATGTTGGGCATGAATTAGTCAACATTCAAACACTGATGATGGACAGAGATATTTGGCAAGACATTTGTGTATTCAATCTCTGAAGCGTCCGTCAAGTAGTAATAGAGTATAGTAGTAGAAGAAGAAGAAGAAGTAGTAGTAGTACATTTGTAGTAGTAAAAAGTAGTAATATAGGAGTTCCAGCAGTAGTAGCAGTAGTGGTAGCAGCAGTAGAAGTAGTAGGAGTGTGGGTATACTCAATTCATATCTTCCGGAAAGGATTGTACAATGGTGCATTATCAAAAAAGAAGTCACTGCATCCTGTTCCTGAAATAATTATCAAAATAATGGTAATGATCCAAATGGAAGGTTGCTCTGTCTCCATTTAATAATCATTACAGTGTGGTGATGATATCCGAGGCGTTGGGTTCCGTCTTCTTTCTTTGAAACGGATCTTAACGAGCGCACGTCAGACCTGAATCAGATTATTTCGCCGATGATGGCTCCCTTTCTAGGCTAATTGATCTGATTGAATCGAGCCCTACACGTCTCTAGTTCTGGCTCCAGTGGCGAGGCGGGGGCTAAGCACATTAGGAGCTTTGGAATCCCACGAGCCTGCTAACTTCGTCTTGCTAATGCTTTGACGGAAAAAAGGGGGACCGCTGCAAAATTTAAACTGCAGAATTCACTCTAACTTTCATTGATATGCTGCTTGAGATAATGTACACGCCATAACAAACCAACAGCCAAACAGAGCTAAAAGGACCATCACAAAGACAGAAGAACTTTATATTATGTGGCTTTGGGTGAATGATACACGACTTATCCATGTCAAATTCATATCTTGGATCCCCTGCCATGTGACGAAGCTTTTGCAAGTTTAGAAGTGAAATTCAACACTCTGGTCCACACCTTTGGTGAAAAATTTTGAAACTTATTAAAAAGAAAGTCAGACAAATTAATATTCA
Source organism: Diadema antillarum (assembly GCF_040938485.1). Taxonomy (NCBI): domain Eukaryota; kingdom Metazoa; phylum Echinodermata; class Echinoidea; order Diadematoida; family Diadematidae; genus Diadema; species Diadema antillarum. Next base: position 2,211,273 of record NW_027270961.1, read on the forward strand.
AGGAAGATGTGAATGGCTTAAACGTATAGTATCTGCAACCACTTGATCCGCGTGTGCGTCTTCACTTTGTAATGGAGGTAGATTGAAGTGGGGAGAGTGTGTTTGTTGGAATATTTGGAATAGCGTTAACTAAACCAAATTTGTCCTTTAAACAGGCTCCCAGGTACAAAATCCACCAAAAGGGGAAAAATGAATGTCAAGCTTAAAAAAATCGGGTAGGGGGGTATATCCCCCTCCCCCCCCCCCCCCCCCCCCCCCCATCACCGCCTATGTTCCACACCTGGAGAATGTTGTTCATGTTGACAGTTTAATCAGTATGTAACAAGACATTATGTTCCCCGTTCCAAGTGATTAGTTTTTGAAATCAATATAATTATATACATGTCGCCATTTTGGCGGCCATTTTGAAAGTATTTTTAATGTCTTTGTCCCTATAGAGTGTAACATTTTCATCTCTTAAGAAACTGTTAATTTCAACCTTTTCTGCAGGAGTAAACACATCCTACAAGACGTAGAATTCAACGTCCTGAATCATAATTTCTCACTATTTATAAGACAATATATAGGAATTTCAGATTTTGATTTCAAAATCACAATTTCTCACTACATTGTATTTATAAGCCAATATACAGGATTTTGATTGAGGGTTCTGGAATTAGAAATTTCAAAATCTGAAATTCTGAAATTTGAAAAATATTGCCTTACAAACAAATTCTCACTGTTTATAGTATAATAAATTATTGTCTCATGAATAGTGAGAATTTCGGATTTTGACATTTCAAATTTCAGAATCACATATTCTCACTATTTATAGGACAATAAATACAGGAATTTCAGATTTTGAAATTTCAAATATCAGATTTGGAATCAGCACACTTGGAATTCACTTGACACCATTATAGCTGCTATCTTGAATAGCACAACTTGATTGTATGATTGTTCACAACTTTTGCGGCAATTACAGCTGCCATCTTGAATAGCTCAATTTGATTGCATGATTGTTCTGCTGTCTATCTAGTTTTGTGGTATCAATGGCAAAATGGATGGTTGCTGGGGAAGGATGAACATTGAGTCTTATCGTTGTTCAGGGTTGCGGTGGTGTCTGGTTGCTGGGTGTGGGTGTGGATAGTGGTGTGTGCGCATGTGTGTTTGTCCCGGTGTGTTCATTATTTTCTCGTTTGCGGAGGGTGCTTGTGCTGCACGTCCACTCATGGCGACCACCAGGGAGAATTCCGCCCGACCATCCGGGGGTTGCATCTCTTTTATTGACTTCTTGGTGTTCTGCATGAATGATTCTCGAGTAACCTAGTCTTTTTACGCCAGCCGTTTTCTCTAAAATCTAGAGAGGACGGTTTCTAAACGGCACAGCTACATTATGTTGGGTGATGCGAAAAAGTCTTGCGCGTGGCAACCAATCCCTTAATTGTCCGGATTAAGTGCCCACGACATACGTAGCCACAGAATAAAGAATTACTGTAACCCCCTCGAAACCACAAATTAAAAGCTATTAAAGCTATTGACCCCATCGACACAACAAAAATTGAAGCTATTCAGTAAAACCACAATCCCAGAGTTCCAGTGATTCTGAATACAACAGGTTGCGCATAGTGTTGGCATCAGTTTCAATACACCTGTAAGTAGGCCTTGGCCTTCCCTGAAAAGGAACTTTGACATCAAGCATTCTTCCAGTATTAAGGTCGAGGATTAAGGTTACAAAGACTGGAATGGACAATGGATAATGCCAGCCGGGTTTTCTAAACGGATTGAGTAAAAATACCACGGTTTAGTGTCGAGGCTTTCTGTACGTTATTTATTCGGTCCGCGATTAAGGCAGGACAGGCATAGGCGCAAACTGTAAGAATACAGCAATTTTAGTACGGCCATTTTAAAAACCATCTTTTTTGGGTGTTGGTATCGTGTCAGACTTTCATCTCTTCTAGAGAGGATGTTAGTATGAACACCTTTTCAGAACGTGTGGAAGAAATTTATGAGACTTACATTACTGAGATATCATAGCGTGAATTACCATTGTGACGGCTAGTTTGGATAACAAATTCATTCAACAAAAATTTGCATTAGAATAGATTTTTTAAAACTTAAAAATTCCTATAAATATTTTGTATGGAGGAATTTTAGATTTTGGCGACTATCTTGAATATCTGAAACTGCAAGAGTTCATCCAGATTCGGATTCAGCATCCTCTGATTTTGGCACCCAGAAAATGGTAAAACGGCAGGTATTTGTGTGGGGTGTGGATGCAAATCAAAGTACCCATGAAAACCTGAGTCTCCCCATAAACCACAGTGACACTCTTCCTATAGAACACACCGAGAGTCCTCTCTCGTGTACGATTTTTTTTTTATGTGCACACAAGCACACAAACATACAGACAGACACAAAGGCCCGAATTCACGAAGGTGGTACAATCTTGTCCATGGTTTAAACCATGGCATGGACAAAGACCGTAGTTTTTTCATGGGGTGCCAAGTGTCGCGTGGCCTATTTCGTTCATTTCGTTACGAAAGAGGCCGTGCGACACTTGGCGCCCCATACAAAACTATGGTCTTTGTTCATGGCTTAAACCATGGACAAGATTGTACCACTTTCGTGAATTCGGGCCTTACACAAAGAGCTCACAGGGCTTAATGATCCTCGCACTCGAATTATCTGATCTTTAGAGGAGAGGAGGAGGCTTTAACCCCATCACTGGACAGGAAATGTCTGAGCTCGAAGTAGAAATCTTGATTGACAGATTTGGATACCGGTTAAGAGACAGGAACACAACACGAGTATACCGGCGATGAGCAGTATGTGCTTACATGTTTGTACATGTTAGAAAAATATATGAACCGAGCATCTAGGGCACACCTCTCCTTACATGCCATACAGTCTGTCGAAAGTATACAGAGGGGTACTAGTAGTGACCTATTTACTTTAACAATCATGGATTTAATTTCATGAGTTTACTGGTACACAGATAGTTCGGTGGTTGGCTCGGAGTTGAAAGACGCTCCCGTTTGTGAATTGTTGAGGGGGATGGAGAGTTGTCTTTTTTACAACTTTGATATAAACGAGTAAAAAATAGTTGCTAGCACTATCATCAACATGAATATTCATGAATAGACTGACAGGTCAATAGACTAAGAACGATCCACAAATGGTGGACACATAATGCATATACACTTGTTTAATTCTTAAAATAAAGCGACGAATGTGAAACGTTCTAAATCTAAGACACGCAAACTTTGGGAAAGTAGTTGATTCATGATACAGATCTAGACGTTTGAATATTTTATGTCATTTGATGAGCTTCCGGAAGTAGCGAATATCGGACATGTTCATTTGTATTTTGAAGCCTTTTTCGTATCTCAACTTGATAATCAGAATCCAACACAAAATCATGAAGTAAAGCTGCAATGCATAGAAAGCACACTATACGTGTGCTTGATTATAATACTACACACACCGGTAATGAGCTCCTTTGTGGAGACAATATGAGCTCCCTCGTGGAGACGATATGAGCTCCCTCGTGGAGACTTGGTACATACATATATATTAGACAGGGCAGAGCCAGGCAAAAACTGCCTTTTTTTCCAGTCAAGGTTTTCTCACTTGATTCTGGTACTTTAGACCATACTTAACAAAATAAGCTTCTGCGCCATCTTGAAATCTGTCCCAAATCCAAGATGGCCGCCAAATATCCAAAATGGCCGCCAGAGGACCTAAAAAGTGCCTTCTGTGGTTAAGATTTGTCTGGGGATGGGTTTTTTTTCACTCTATTTGATGATAAATGGTAAGAGGAATAAGAATCAGTGAATTAAAATCAAAATCAGTTTCTTATTTATTGCGAAAATCCAACATGGCCGCCAGACGCAGCTCCCGAAATTAATAAATGTCATAATAACCGGAGGGCCAAACCCTAAAAACTTGCTTACTTAACAAGTGAGTTCCACTCTCTCTACAAACTAAGTAGACCATGCTTATTTTCAAATTTTTATTGTAACAAACAACATTCCACTGGTCTACCTCAAAAAATTTGTTGCGAAAGCCTCCAAATCCAAAATGGCGTCCAAGATGGCCGCCATATTTACTGAATTTGCTATTTGAAAGATAGAATTTGATAAAAACATCAGATTTCAACACATGTGATGTCATATGAAAGAGAATAAAATTTCCTACAAGTTGATACCATTTTTGTGGGCGATTGTGATACGTGAATTGAGATATAAAGGAAAAACACTAATTTTTTGATATTTTTCTGAAAAAAGGAAAATCATGAAAATGCTTGATTCAGCATAAATCAGAAAAATACAGAAGGATTATCTTGAAAAGTTTTTAAGAATTTTGCTTAACATATAATTAATATTTGGAGAAAATTAGGGGTCAGTACCATTTGCGGTTCAGGAGTTATAATGTCTCAAACTTGAAAACTCACTATGTAAAAATTTCCACTTTAGCTGTGACAAGACCTTGTTGGTCGTAAAGAGAGTCTGCACGCGCCAAGACTACTACAAGCACCACTGGCACTGACGCTTGTAGCAGTGCCAGTGGTGCGTGTAGTAGTCTTGGTGCGCGCAGACTTTTTTGACAAACAAGAGTTTGTGCCTGCAAACTAACTTTTCATACCAAGTGGTAGCTCAGGTGACGCTGATCATTATTATTTCAAAGTAGATTGTTCTGATATGTTTTTATGCCTCCGCCAACGAAGTGGCCGGAGGCATTATGTTTTCGGGTCGTCCGTCCGTCCGTCCGTCCGTCCGTCCGTACGTCCGGACGTCCGTACCGTTTTGTTTTTGTCGATATCTCAAGAACCGTGTGGCGGTTTTACATCAAACTTGGTATGAGGGTATATCCTGGGGGATAATACTTTGTTTGGATTTTAGGGTCATGGGGTCAAAGGTCAAAGGTCACAGGTTATTTTGTGAAAAAAGGTTGAAATTTCATGTTTTTCTCCATATCTCGCAAATGGTTAAGGGTATCTTCATGGAACTTAGTATATATATGCTTGTACCGATGGGCAGTGATTATCTAGGAAAGTTGGGGGTCATAGGTCAAAGTTCAGGGGGGTCAAAGGTCAAGGTCAACTCCTCAAAATATCACTACTTATATTTATGCAATGCCTGAAGGTTTTTTTTTTTAACTTGATGTATGCATGTATTACCAAATATACATTCTTTGGGAAGTTTTTGCCAAAAGGTCAAAAGTCAAAAGGTCGAAGGTCAAGTGAAAGTGCTAAATTGCACTTTTTCCTCCATATCTCGAAAGTAACTCAAGGTTTCATCATGAAACTTACATATTTATGCATGTTCTACCTGACAGTGATTCTCTTTGGAACTGTGAGGTCAAAGGTCAAAGGCCAGGTTTAGATAATGCTATTTGACCATTTGATACTGAAATTATACTTTTTCTCAATACCTTGAGAATTACTCAATGCATAAACTTATAAAAGGGTCAAAAGTCAAGTAAAAATCATCAGTTCCCGAATACCTGCACTCTGACATTTTAATCATTCATCCAATTGAACCTAGTTCTAAGAAAGTGAACATTCAGCACATTTGTGGCAAACCTGTCATTTTAATATCTTGCCAATTGTGTGAAACTGTCATCACGCATTGTCAAGACATTGATTTGTGGCAAACCTGTCATTTTAATATTGTGCCAATTGTGTGAAACTGTCATCACACATTGTCAAGACATTGTACTATAGACCTATTAGGAGAACCATGCAGTATGGCGGAGGCATACCAGTCGCCGTAGCGACATTTCTAGTTTTTTATACTAAGCTGTCAACAGTTATCAATGTTATGGTTTCTTGAAAAGAAATGGTGATATCTCCGTATGTTTTAGGCTTCATTATGTGTATATATATATATATATATATATTTTTTTTTGTACATGGTAGAATGTTTTGTGATACAACTAACCTGCACATATACATCGAATGTGATATCTCTTCCAATGGTAAACGATACCTTTAGTGTGTTGCGTCAGAGTCAAACCTTGATTAATAATTTGATATATTTTTAGAATTTCTTGTATTGCTGTCTATCATATATTGTCCTTGTTTAAACCATATTGAGGGTTTATTTATTTATTTATTTATTTTTTTTTTTGGGGGGGGGGGGGGAGAGGGGTGGAGCTCATTTTAGTGTTTGGGTAAGGCCCGATCTTTGATTTAAAAAAGAAATGCTTCTGTATCAAAGATATGCTTTTGTATACTTGTATGTTACTGTGCTGTTGTAGAAACGTGAATGATGGTGGCATATGTGTAGTAATATCTGATCCGTACATGTCCTTGAAATCCCTTCTGATCCGAGCACCCCCCCCCCCCCCGAAAAATCCGACATGGCAGCAATTTCTCAAAGTTGCTTTTAAATGTGTTGTGCGAAATTACTTTTCAGTATATTGTTCAAATAACACTGTCCAAAATGACTATTCGTGCTGTATATTCACATTTCTGAGGGGCCCACATTCTACAGGACTTGTCTTTTTAGTGGGTCCCTCCATTTTTCGAATTATCCACAATGTTTACTTACTTCAAATCACTCGAGTTTTATGATAATCTGTAATGATTGTAAGGTGCTACAATTATTGTATTCTTTTCATCCTACATAGTTTTCAGCACCTGATTTTCTGTTACCAAAAAAGAAGAAGTGATGTTTATATGTTCTTGTCGAAAAATGAAATAAAACATTGAATTGAATTTAATTGAATTTACAAATAAGCATGCTGGAAGTGTATTCACTGTGAATAGATTTTTCATACATCGTTTTAGGCTGATTTCATGTGGGTTATAGTGTCAAAATTAAATTGAACTAATGCCATTGGTAGATGCTTTCACATTTTAGATATCAGGATCACTCGAGAATGGAAATGTTCATTTTCATTCCTTTTAGAGTGATCTCAGGGATCACTCCAAGAGTGACGAGTGATCCCTAAGGTCACTCTAAAATGAGTGAAAATAAAAATTTTCACTCAAAATTCACTCCAATTTTACTTTAAATTTACTGATTTCCGTTATCAACTCCTTCAAAAATTAAACTTCCACTCCATTTTTTTTTCTTTTTTCGGAGTAGAATATCACTGGTTTTAAAAATATCTCCATAAAAACCCATGACGGTTTGAAATAGCACTACAATGTTCAAAATATATAAAAACTATAAATAGATAGCACAACAGACAAAATTGTACCAAAATTAAAATAATACATTTAATTTGGTGCAATAAACTATGTCAGCTTTGATGGCCTGCAATCTTGAAGTTTTTGAGTGATTGATCCCAATTTTGTTTTAAACTTTCTATAGCATGGTTGTTTCAAGCTTCTATCTCTATTTGAAAGACATTTGTTGTTTCATCTCATCTGCTCCAGAACAATCTACTTTGAAATGATAGCGATCGGCGTCACCTGAGCTACGTATGAAAAGTTAGTTTGCAGGCACACTCTTGTTTGTCAAAAAAAGTCTGCTCACAATAAGACTACTACACGCACCACTGGCACTGCTACAAGCGTCAGTGCCAGTGGTGCTTGTAGTAGTCTTGGCGCGTGCAGACTCTCTTTACGACCAACAAGGTCTTGTCACAGCTAAAGTGGAAATTTTTACATAGTGAGTTTTCAAGTTTGAGACATTATAACTCCTGAACCGCGTATGGTACTGACCCCTAATTTTCTCCAAATATTAATTATATGTTAAACAAAATTCTTAAAAACGTTTCAAGATAATCTTTCAGTCTTTTTCTGATTTATGCTGAATCAAGCATTTTCATGATTTTCCTTTTTTCAGAAAAATATCAAAAAATGAGTATTTTTCCTTAAAATCTCAATTCAGTTATCACGATCTCCCACAAAAATGGTATCAACTTCTAAGAAATTTTATTCTCTTTCATATGACATCACATTTGTTGAAATCTGATGTTTCTATCAAATTCTATCTTTCAAATAGCAAATTCAGTAAATATGGCGGCCATCTTGGACGCCATTTTGGATTTGGAGGCTTTCGCAACAAATTGTTTGAGGTAGACCAGTGGTATGTTGTTTGTTACAATAGATATTTGAAAATAAGCATGGTCTACTTAGTTTGTAGAGAGAGTGGAACTCACTCGTTAAGTAAGCGAGTTTTTAGGGTTTGGCCCTCCGGTTATTATGACATTTATCAATTTCGGGAGCTGCGTCTGGCGGCCATGTTGGATTTTCGCAATAAAAAAGAAACTGATTCTAATTTTAATCCACTGAATCGTATTTCTCTTACCACTTATCATCAAATAGAGTAAAAAAAAAAAACCCATCCCCAGACAAATCTTAACCACAGAAGGCACTTTTTAGGTCCTCTGGCGGCCATTTTGGATTTTTGGCGGCCATCTTGGATTCGGGACAGATTTCAAGATGGCGCAGAAGCTTATTTTGTTAAGTATGGTCTAAAGTACCAGAATCAAGTGAGAAAACCTTGACTGGAAAAAAAAGGCAGTTTTTGCCTGGCTCTGCCCTGTCTATATATATTTAATAATGTTTATATTTTTCTAAGATTTCTACTGTCTGTTTTATGTTAAGTGCTGTCTGGGGCAAATTGTTTGTATAGGGCCCCATTTTTTTTTCTCTCTCTCTTCTTTCTTTCTATAAAGCAACAACAACAACAACACCGGTGAAGACACAAATCACAATACAACTAAATAGCGCCCTCATAGATTTACTTCATTATATTGATTATTCTTTTTTTTCTTCAACGGAAAGTTGTATTTTGAAAACTGCGTAACATAAGCCTGCATTAGCGAATCCTATTAGGGTGTGCCTTTAAGTTCATAGTCAGGTCACCAGTATGGAAAAGCACTCATAAGCTTTTCCTGCAATAAACCTCCTCCATCAGCGTGTGGCGATTCGTATGTCACTGCTGCTTGCTGCCAGAATCTGCTATCAATGATATGATTTGAACTTCCTATTATGACGTAAACAAAAACATGTATTTCACGTCAGTGTTTATCCAAGTGTCCAAAACTCGCCGTAATGGCGTGGTCATTTTCTTTCTTTCTGTACAGTGTTTGTGTACACTGACTGCTGCTTGTTGTAGGCGGGGTGCAAGTCGTGAACGCTGAAGAAAAGCCATCGAGAAAACCTGGAATCTGCAAAATTATACCAAATGGCGTCAGGATGATGAATATTGTTCTTAATAAAAGGCACTCACATTACTTATATGTTACAATATAACGTATATTGGGCATTCACAAAAAGTGATTCAATATATTGAAACGTGCGGCACATGCAGACGGAATCATCGGCAGCTGAAAGGCCACTCACAGAGATACTCTGTGCATGTGTCGATGAATAAATGCATATGAATGTGATGAAAATGCAAGTTTGGAGAATCACAGTTCCTCTTACTCTCATATGCTTTAGTTGTATTCTATCGACGCATTTTGTGATTAATATGTTTGGCGGCCACCAATTTCGTCTCTCATGAGGGTGTAATGTGGGCGTGAAATATGGAGTGAAATATTTGATATCTTGAATTTCTATGAAAATCTACATCTTGCTGCAGCTTACACTCCTGTAGTTTCAGCACACTTCGCTATAATTATGATATGAATAGCGGGAAAAGAATGAAATAAAAATGAATTTAACGTTTTCCAAGAGTAGACAAACTCATCTTTTGATTTTGATTTCTTGATTTCCGTTCTAAATTTCAAGTTTTTGTTTTTAAAGGGATGGTACAGTATTGGTGGAGATGAGAATTGGGCTTTTCACTTTTTGCAAGATACCAAGAAAACACTTATGATATAGTACAGAACATACCATTTTAAGAGGAATTCAAAGTTTATTTGATGAAAATCGGGTTTGGAATGACTGAAACATCCAAAACAAAGTAAAACAGAGCGATCGTAATAAAGTGTGGGTCCCACACTTTATTAGAATCGCTCTTTTTTGGATATCTCAGCCATTTCAAAACCAATTTTCATCAAATTAAAGTTGAATTCCTCATAAAATTACATGCTCTTTCATATTTCATAAGAGGTTTCTCATTATCTCACCAAAAAATGTTAGAAACCTGAAATTAGGTCTCAACCAAAACTATACGATCCCTTTAAGATAACTGACATACTCGAAGGTCTTCAAGAATATTACACATTAGGCCTATAACACGCGCATGGTTTAAGTATATATTGCTGAAAAAAAGAAATAAGACAAAAAGGATAAACTAGTAGGTAATATACTCGTTACAAGAGTTGCATCCGTAATTTGCTTTTGTATATATTTCTTGGAATGCATATTTGGATTATAATTATAATGATTTACATACAGGACCTTGCTGAAAAAAGGACAACGCAATGAATAGTTGTCCAGACCTATGTTGAGACCCCAACCTCGGGGAATTGTATCCTGTATTCACCTGGAGAGTGAACCGCTGTTTTCTGACTAACATTTTAGAGGAATGTATTGGAAATATTGTGAGGATTGAAACGGTTGTATTTCGTGTAAAATCTGATAAGGAAGACCACAAATTCCCATTATTCATAAAAGGCGATTATTAACAATTCATTTTGAAGTATTCATCACTATCGACTCCTGAATATCATGTGGTTCTTCTATAGCTTCTCACGTCAATGTATGTCCGCGGAGTAGCGGAAAATTGTGCTCTGTATGATTCTATATTGTTCGTTGCGAGATAGGACAGCATGTTTTTACCAGGTTCAGGCTGAAAATGTGAACCATGAATTTAAGGTCCTCCAAGTATGTGGGAAATAGTTTCACGCGGATGATGAAGAAACTCATACCTCATTATTGTTGCTCATCAATTCTTTACATTCCTCCCACATACGTGTTTTTTCTTCTATAATAGTGACTAATGGGCCAGGCATATTCCAAATACACCTAGTCGCACACCCATTCCTCGTCATCTCAGCAAGCCATGGGTGTATATAAGTGTTCAATTATGGAAATGAGCTGACTTCTTAAGCGAGAAACTAGGAGTCCTGAATTACTCAGAGAGAGGCGCTCAAACGAGTTTCATCAATAACATTTAATCATCTAAAGTGTGGCTGCTATTTGTCTCTAGGGAATACGGGAAGGGATGGAAGAATTCTTCCCGCGGTGCTGAAGAAAACTGTAGGCATTGCCTCATCACTATGCCAAACAGATCTATGCGAGTCATCAGTTCTTTTCATGAGATGACGTCATTTGTAGGGAAACAATCAACCGCCTCTCTCTCCATCCCTCCCTCCCCCCCCCCTCTCTCTCTCTCTATCTCGCACTATCTCACTTTTTCTGTCTCTCAAAACAACCACAAAAAGGACCCAAATTTCAATCCGGGTTAAACTCAGCTCTTGCAGCTACCCTAAGCTCCCCAAGGAAAGCCCTCTGAAAATATCCATGGCCAATTTTGCACGCCCCTGGGGGTATTCAAATTGGAAGGGAAACTCTTTCTACAAAAAGTGACTGTGAGTTACGGCTATAGTGCTAGTCTTCGGGTAGGTTTAGCAGTATACAATCAACGACAAACTGCTTTCCCTGATAATATAATATCTTCAAGCAAAACAAAGCTCTAAGAAAAGGCATGTCTTTGGCCCTCAGTGCATTGCGAATTGCCAAATAATCTGTTGCCTGGGGTTCATTTGCTGAATGACGTCAGCCGGCCGGTGGAAATTACTTAATGAAATTGAGCATTAGATAGCGCTTCTATCGTTCCGTAATGGTTCACAGCAGGATTTTTGCATTTTTTCTTTCGTGGAAAACGACTATGGAGACAAACCATTGCACTCTGCAAAGAAGACATATCAAACACGTCAAAGAGAATGTTATCACTTAATTCCCCTCTTAGGGCCCCTTCACACTATCCGGGATGTCCAGTACTCCAGACCGTCTGACTACGAGCTCCCCAGAGGGTCCAAACCCTGAGTATTGACCACTGCTGAATTGCACCCAGGTCGATAATGGCATGACTACACGATGACGCGCCGGTATAAACGTGGCTTAACGAAGTGTAAACCTGAGTGCACCGTGAAGTCCTCCGAAATGGTCTCGGATTTTCAGGGAACCACTACGGAATTGCATGTCTCTTCAACACGGAAATGCTATCGTGCTAATCACGTGACGCTTTCTTTTTTTTTATTTATTCATTTCCTGACAGCGTCGTATTTGTCTTACATGCAATACGATATTAAAATCTTTAAGTGGTCAAATGTCATTATGATATATTTCCATTCATAACTAAACCTATACATTTAAGACAATGTCCGGGATTATAAACTGATGATCATTTCAATAATACGCGTGGCACTAATATTTCACATGCAATTTCTTACTTAATTTCTCTCTGTCACTATTTGCTTAGCAGACGATAATCTTCGCATGACCATCATGATGAACTCACTCGTTGAGCTTTTTTCCCTCCACAATATGGTGTGCTCGATTACTTAGATCATATAGTGTCTCTTGATAGATGTTCGCAGTCTTTTGATGATTTACTCTATTTTGAGGGTGCTGAATCCGAATCTATAGCTGATGCAACTGTCGCATACTTAATAGTGTTCTGAGGCATTCAAGATGACCTCCAAAATTGGCGCCAAAAATTGGGTGTTTCTATATATTCCTGATGAATGCTGAAAACTTGCATAATCTGTTCTTTTGTTCTACGATGAATTACGGATTGCATGAATTATAAAAAGTAATAATCAATATTTGTATTCACATTCCAGTCAAACATGTTTGCCAAATCAGTAAAACAAACAAACAAACAAACAAAAATATAACAATAGCAACAAGGAAATACTTATAATAAGGAAAGGACTATAGGTCAACAATGATATGTATGGCAAAATAATTTTGTACACATTAGTGTGTTTGTGTGTTAGTGCGTGATGTGCGTCATTTGAATCATCACAAACAGTAACTAACTATGGACCACGTTGGCTTAATGACCATCCTTCACCGGCAGTTTTTCCACTCTCGCGTGTTTGTTATTGGTGACGAATTCAATATTCAATGTTTTTCTGCCAAATTTGTCTTGATGAATTGACAGTTATTCGAATCTCCTCTGCACGTCAGAAGAGTGGCGAGATTCTATATTAAGAATACGGGCTATTGTTTGTTTCGATTGAAGTGCGGGAATGACGTTTGAAGAACAAGCAAGATGTCAGAATCACATCAGCGGAATAATTGAGAAAACACGTGAGGTCAGACCGACAATGTGTATTACTCCCTTCATTTTCCCCCCTCGTGCTCGATTATGTTTATTGGTTGCTATGGATACGCAAAATGGAGGTGAAGACCTGAAATCCATCGTCAGCTGTCATCCTCCTCCTCCTCCTCCATGAGAAAAAAGAAAGAAAGACGAAGAAACTGTTTCCCGGGGCAGGGATGGGAATATGTAATGGTTCGTTGAGCGGTCGATGCAAATTAAAGACTTGAACTGAAACATGTTTTTCTTCTTCTTCTTCTTCTTTTTGTTCCTCCGACCGGCCCAGTACCCCTGTCATAGTAACGTTGCATGACAGCCCATACACGCAGTGATGTTATCTCAATCTCACCCCGAGTTAGCAGACGAAGCAGAAACATTTTCTACTCCTGCAGCCCTCCTCCCCATCAATTATCTCTCCCCTCTATTCGCTTTCTCTTCTCCATATGTTTCTCTCTCTCTCCTCTATATCTTTCTCTGTCTCTTCTATATCTCTTTCTATCTCTTCTATATCTCTTTCTATCTCTTCTATATCTCTTTCTATCTCTTCTATATCTACCTTTCTCTCTCATCAAAAATATCATCCTACGCCTGATATAGAGTTACGCTCCAGCACAGATTTCTTCGCGCATCAATATTCATACACACACCTCCTTTCTCAAACAGTTTAATGTTGCGTGCAGGTGGATTCCCAACAGATCTATCGCTTGTCGTATGCCTGTTGACGGCGTCCACTTGTTTAGCATCATAAAACGACAAGGCTCAGCACGACATCTGGCACAAGTGCACTAGACAATAATTGGGACATCATGTGAGAAGAAATGCTCTAAAGACAACTGGTATTTGTTTGAGGAGAAAAAGAGGTATTAATTACTACACACGACAAGATTCAATTCAATTCAATTCTTATCGGAACAATACACACACACACAAACAAACAAACACACACACACACACACATAATTATGTAAAACTTAAAATGGCATGCGATTTGTGATTGCGTTTTCATATTACAGCAAAATAACTTTTATTCCAGTCAGGTTTTGCAATACAGAGTATATAGATGATTATGACATTTATTTTCACATGCTACTTTTGCATGTGTTTCCTTTGTCACCACGTGTTATGAATAACTGCATGATCAGCAAGGCCAGCCAGCTTATCATCGCACTCGTAAGAAGAATAATAGCCCTTGTGAGGGTCATTAGAGAAAACTCTTCTACAACCCATGCAATGATATGTCCCAAGCCAAGGTTTTGTAATAATTATTTCCCTAACGACACCTATCATTATTGTCCCTCGTCGCCCCCAACGCACAAACTGCGTAACGTAGATTATACACAGCTACATCGAGACACCAGTGAACTTGTAGTTGGCAGTTTCAATTCTGATTGAAGAGCGCATGCGCACAGTGCTAAACAACACGCCCGTGCCGCCTTCACTATTCCAACAATACCTATCGAATTTTAAGTGGCAGAGGAGCTCAGTGCGTATGAGACGCAGTTATCAATGTGTTATCAACACTTATCACCGCCTGCCAGCTTTGCTCTTGCCTGGACCACATTTTGCATTGTGTATAGCAGCGTGGATGAGCGTCCTGGTGTTATGTTGCCCTCGATCTGTGTGACATCTTAAATGTTTTATCGTCACCACGGCAGCGAAAGCACAATTCAAGTTTGTCATCTACGAGGTACGTTGGGGTTTCCCCTCTTTTCTTCCTTGTGAACCCGTGCTGATCTTATAGCAAAGCTTAAGTCTCATTACGGGTTTCGCTTTTTGTCGTCGGCAGAAGAAATCAATATAACTTTTCTAACATTTTCTAACAAATAATGAAGTCTAACTGGCGTTGAGGTTGACAAAGCAAAGATGGCAAAATAATGGTGAACATGGCATGGTTTCTACTTTGAAAATCTTTTGGGTTAATGCGCTTTCAACCAGTTTACAGTTTGACTAATAGCTATCTAAATATCGTTTTGAGGAATTTGCCATAAACTTGACAATGACTATATCCTGTTTTCAGATATCGAGGGCAAAGATAGAGAAAGCAATTTACGATTGCTGATTGTTTCAAAGATGTTTTTTTTTCTCATTTCAATATTTAGCATTTCGTCCTACGAGAATTCAAAGAGCAAAAGATATATATATACCCTTTTCTTGTCGGTACATTAGTTTCATTAACCTTATCGCCAATGTTTCCATGCTGTATTAAATGAAAAAATAACACTATCAAAATATCGCACATTTTGTGCATTCTATCCAGCCACATCATTGACTAAGAAGCTAGACTCGGATAACGGTTTGGTAGAAAGCCATTTGTGAGGCAGGAAATAAAATGTTGATGGAGAAATGGTTTCGCGTCTTGTTGAATCCCGGCAAGGAATCGAAAGAGCGGCTTGTAGCGGTTATTAGGGGGACAGGTGCGCCGTTTTTGTGTGTGGTAAAGACAGGTCTTTTCCCTGTAATCCAACCCAGTCAGCGCTTCAATTGGATACAATACTTGATACAGAGCAGAAGCTATCATACATACATACATCATGAATTGCAAACATTTCACAAAGTGAATGGACGGTAAAGATAGTTTTTTCAACTCTCCATGTGTGTGTTGGTGCGTGTGTGTGTGCCTGTGTGTGTTTGTTGTGTGTGTTTTAGGTGTGTGTTTTTGTGAAAGAGAGAGAGAGAGAGAGAAAGTGTAAGTGTGTGTGTGTGTGTGTGTGTGTGTGTGTCTGTGTGTCTGTGTCTGTATGTTTGTGTGTAAAGGCTATCAAGGGTAGATGTGAATATATTATGATTGCGTCGCCGGTTTGGATGTTCATGGAATACGTGATTGGAATGATATAAAAGAAAGAAACAAAATATAAGATTTCGCTAACAATGAATGCATCTCTTTACCGAAAGGAGAACATTGCGTTTTTGCACTCAAAATAGATAACAAGAGAATAAGATGATAACATTTTAAGAGAAGAATTTAAAACGTTTGTTATACAAATTCACCATTCACGGCAAACATTAACAAGATATGAATAAACCAATGATTTTGATCGAAGGGCGAATGAGAATGATACAGAACTCATGAATAATTGGAATACAGCCCAGTGAATAAGTACAAGGTTATTGTATTATTAATAAAACTTAACCAAACGCTGCAATATTTACTCTCTCTCTCTATTCTGCCGTCGACACAATGGTTGATTTATTACATGGTGTGATCAGAAGATTCATTTGTCTTGTAACAGGTTGATAAAAAGCTGTTCAGGTTTCCCTACTTGCTTCTAATTTGATCATGTGATGAACACGCTGATGCTTTTATCTCCTCGTTCATGACAGGCATAGATTTTATCGGCATATGAGAAAGGCTTACTATCTCGCCGCCCGCCCAGGGAAGCTACTTTTTAAGTGATGACGCACCCATCAATACTAGGCCTATTTGTTACACTTCTTCCCAGCACATTCACCTGACAGCAAAAGTTGTATTTAGCAATATCGATTTCTTTTTTAATAGAAAGAGATTGTTAATATACATCCAATGCAAAAATAATGAAATACTGTAGATGCTTTCCCAAGTGTTAGTTGACGGATCATTCTGGTCATCTGGTCTACGCAAGTTCATTCTCTAAGCGTTTTCCGCTCTCCACCATTTTAAACAGCCTACGTAATTACCAATTTCTTTTAATGCAGCGTAAAGTAATTCCGTATGATTTGGTATGAAAATTTGATACGCCCGGAGCAATTCACATACACATGTTAATATTAAGAATATCTCCAATCTTTATGATAATGTTGTGTTAATGACTGAAAATAATTTTTGTTGAAAATGGAAAATGAAAGAATTTGAATGAAATAAAATGAACTTTGCCAATCTTCACCTTTTATTTCCGGTGTCTACTTAGCCACTTCTTTCCAAGATACTTGTTGTAGAATTGGTGGGTTACATACAGATAGTGGTTAAAGTCAGCTATGGCATGGCTCGACACTAACTTTTTTGTTTGGTGGCCCGATGGGGCCACCAAAATCCTAAATTTCAAATTTTTGGTGGCCCGAGAGAAAAATTTGGTTTCCCGAAAAAAAAAATCATAAAAAACATTTAAAGTCCTTTTTTTTAGTCATATATTTAAGATTTATGATAGTAAGAATTAGAAGTTGGACATATCTACTCATAAATAAACTTCAACAAACTTGCAACATTCACTCTCAGGCATTCATTCAGTCCTTTTCATCCATCCTTTGAATAAATTTAACTGCTAATTTCCTGCGCAAAAATTTACGAATTTATTGACATACTTTTCAAAAAATTTTGGTGGCCCGAGGCGGGGCACCAAATTTGCCCTTTTTTGAAATTTGGTGGCCCGACTTTCATTTTTGGTGGCCCCGGGCCACCGGGCCACCTTTAGTGTCGAGCCCTGGCTATGGTATTCAAAACTGTTCAGATATTTTTGTTTCGCATATTGTTTTGCTTTCATGAGATAGACACAACAGAATGGAAAAACACAGTAACTTTCTATTTTCTAGTAATGTTGGTTGTGTGCTAATCATTGATCCATTTTTACAGCTCTTGCGAGACCGGTTGTCTTCATAAAGTAACTGATGACTATAATAAAGTCTCAATTCCTCTACGTAGACATGATTGATATTGATTCAGACAAGAGGCAAGATGATTGAGGAAAAATAACCTGTAAAAAGAAAGAGACAAAATATTACTTTAAAACTGTTTAGGACAGCTGTTTACCGCAACAGCAAAAAGTGATGAAATAGATTTTATGGGTTATATAATTATGCTCGACATGATGTATTGCCGAATATTAAAAAGGAAGTCAGTAAAAGGGTAAGCGTTGCGGTTTCTGTAGACATGATACTTGATATTCCTCATCATTTTTTTTCTTAATCTACCCATGAGACAATGATTATAATAGAATCTATCTCAAAGAGTCTCTTTGCCAGAACGGACGCAGCTAGCACCTGCGGTAACATGTCAAAATAGCACACTCACGGGCGGCTTTGTTCAAGTTCTCGACAACTTACAGTGAAACAGGTGTACGGAAGCGTGTTTCTGTGCAGAACCACCGGTGCGAGTAATGTCCAAGTGACGAAGCGCACCAGTAACTATTGTAGGACTTAGATCCCTATGTATACCTTTGCGCGCGCGCGCGTGTGTGGGTGTGTTGACTATGTGAGTGTGAAAAACTTCTGGTATTAAACAAACTTCATTGTACTCGTCTTGATCATAATACATGGGTGCCGCGGAAACGGGGAAGCGGTGCAGCCTACTCGCCCCCCCCCCCCTCATTTTTGACTCTTAAAAAAGGTCAGAAAATCAGAAAACAAACAAACTAACAAACTAACAAACTAACAAACTAACAAACAAAGAAAGCCCTGACTTTCCAGGAGTTTTACCTTGATAAAGAGAGGGGGGGGGGGGGAGGTCACATGGACCCTTTTTTGACCACCCAATGCAGGTTGTTCGTTTGTATGCACTTTCTTTCGGATTAAAAAGCTTTATTTTTTTTTTTATTCTTCGGAACAACGCACCCCATCTCTCTCTCTCTCTCTCTCTCTCTCTCTCTCTCTTTGTTTTTATCAACAAAAATGTAGGTATTGGGAATTCGGGTGTTTTGGAATAACTAACCTTCGGCATAATACCGAACTTTTTTTCATGCTCGGATTAACGAACAAGAAGGTATAAGGAATTTGGGTGTTTCGGAATAACGAACCTCAACTCAATTTCGGATTCTTCTTGTCCCTATTTATTGCAAATCCAGTTCTTTTTTATGCAACTCATGATTCATGTTACAGTGTATAACGACATACAGTTTTAATATTGTATATTTGCTCATGGGATCAGCCTCAAAAGGCCAATGGCCTACTGCGGATTTCCTCCACCATTTATTTTAATTGTTATGTCAATCTTGAACACACACTTTTTAACTTTTAACTGTGATTATGTACTTATCCAAAATAATTTTTGGTTTGTATATGTATGTGTTAGAACTGATTGATTGTATATTTATATGTTTTTACCTGAACTTGTGGAAATAAACTGAAACTGAAACTGAAACTGGATTAATGGACCTTCGGAATAACGAAATCATCCTTCTGGAGTAGCAGTAAGTTGAACAAATTTTACGAGAAAACCTGTTACATTGCCATGGAAACGTGAGAAAGGGAGGCTTTTGTGAACACATTCCCCATCACAAGTGTCTCCCGGCAAGTCAATATAGAGAATGTACATTACGGCCTTAGTCAACATGAATGTATCATCGAACTCAATTGCATTCTTAGTTTTAAAGCTGCCGCGATACCACTTTGTATAATCGAGGTCATATCGCACGTAACGAGAACTCAACGCATGCCCGCAGCGCGCTGCCGGGGTTTTCTCCCTATTGGATACCCAAATCAAATATCCAATATAAAACCATGTATACCTTCGGGAAAGTAAACGAACAACCGTCACTTTTCAGAATTGCAAACAAGTATCGACTGGCGCTGAATAAAATGACGAAGCTGTGTTAATATCATATTGAAAGTCATGGGCACGCGACACGATGCAAGGTAATTTGTAGCATGTTTGGAGTGATTTTGCGTGTATGTGTCGAGTGTGTGGGAACATTATATATATATATTATACATATATATATATATATATATATATATATATATATATATATATATATGATTTGCAGGGGAAAAGAAAAATTCCTCCGGAAACTTACCTTGCTGTCCGCAAAAAAGTTTTGGTATATACACAATTTTGGTCTGTTCTCTTGCCATTGATACTATTTGGCCAACAAGTGGACTATACGATACATATATATTTATATATATATATATATATATATATATATATATATATATATACATATATATACGTATATAATATATATAAATATATATATATATATAAATATATATACATATATACACATACATGTGTGTGTGTACGTATGTGCGTTCGTGTGTGTGTGTGTGTGTGTGTGTGTGTGTGTGCAAGTGTAATGGGCAGCATACAATTTCAAATGAGTTGTAAACATAAAAAGCACTTGGTAAGAATCAAGAATCAAGAAGACCACTCCCATTTGAGCGCATTCTTTAAACAAACAGAAAAGAGCAGCGCACATACATACACACATACACACACATATGGACACAAGTTCACATGCACACACACAAAAAAAAAAAAAACACGTGTGACATCTGTAGGGAATTATATTCGGCGTTGGTAAGACATTAGCGTTTGTCGGATGTATAGGAATACGCTTAATTCGTACGTGTGACTTACAAATTAAGCGCATCGGAAGACGAAATGTCAGTACTTATAAATATTCATGATTAAGCTTACCTGAAATGTTCCCCACATCGATCTGAGCAGGACGTAGAAATCTCTTATCAGGACAGCTTACGAATAGGAAGTACATTTTGAGCAATTACCTTATCACGCAGCACGTTGCCTTGGGTTGCATTGGATTTTACGGAATTTAATGTAATAAAGAGTATTGTGTATGGTATATATCTATCATTTAATCTTTGTCGAGACATATCACTACCTAATTTGGCCACTTGGGTTAGACACGTTGATTTGAGGTACCATTCAAGGGGAAATAACATTGCCGATACGGATAACAAAATAACGAAAAAATTAACATGATTACTACTGAACCATCATGTTTGAAACTTAAAGTAAGACTATAGATGCACTAGGCAACGGCAACTTTTACGCAACCATCCTGTACAACATTTTGAGTCAAATACATTTGCAAAACATGTCATGTCCTATACACCAATAGGGAATGCGACCTTAATTTTGATTCCTTGATGAATTTTTGATTACGGAAAACAAAGAAATAGGAATAAGGGCCTCATGTTGATTGTGCAATCAATTATACACATGTGCAATGTTTGAAGAATGAGGCTTTTACTTTCTTTTTTCTACACTTGTTTTATACAATTAATATATTGCTCATTTATTGGAGAACCAATACGAGATGATAAATTAGGATGAGTGAATGTAGGCATGCCTTAGCAACAGAGTAAAGATTATCGACATTGTATCTTTCGATAACACGTTTTCCTTGCTTAGAGGGGACCGCAGAGCTAAGGAAGACTTTCTTTTTATCTGTTATGCTTTAAAAAATGCCAATGAAATATCAATAACATGGCTATGATATCTGTGGAGAGAAAACCAAGAATATAATTAATTGGTGTTTACGGAATTTGTCGAATATCTGAATTCCACACGCGATTTTAATCTGTTTGTGTATGTTTAAAATTATCGGGTTCAGTGTATCGATGATAGTTAAGCATCGGCCGCAAGCAAGCGCAGCAGGCATAGACAAGTTTTTTCATCACACACGAACCGGCGCTGGTTCCGACTTTGTTCATGCATGGGTCAGCGATATATCGCTCTATTTTACATCGACTGCATTGATACAGTTATTGTTATAGAGCGTCAACATAAGGTAAAGTTTGTTACAAGTTAGTATTCTCACTGTGTTGAGTTGGTATAGGATTTTCCTTTCTTTAAATATAAAAATAGCGATTCGTTGATGTAGTGAATGACATTAATGTCAAACCAGCACCTTGCCTGGGGATATACCCTTTAAACTGTTTTATGCGTCTTAACATATGCTTCTCTTCTTTCCTGTTTCTAATGTATGTTAGTCTTGGATAATTCCACTATCCAGGCTAGAGAAGACCTTTGTTTATCTGGTTTTGCTGTAAAAATCATGTCAATGAAATATCTAGCGTGGCTACAATTAATGTCAAGAGAAATCAAAACATATCACTCATGGCATTCACGGAATGTCACCATTACTATAGTATACCTATACATGATTTCCGTGCATGTATTTCGTCTGTTTGTGCGTTTCCGTGATACACATACGTCCAAAGCTCATTACTTCTGAATTTCGGGTCCACGCCATGAACCGAAAACTCCATCACCAGTATCAACTCAGTGGACCTCCACTGATTTTTTTTTTTTCAGTTGGAAAAAAAGTTTTGAAATAGGGGAACGAATGGCGTATCTGTCATTTCATCACAACGAAAGGACTGTACTCTTTAACCGACAGATAATCTGGGGCGTATTCCATGAGTCGTAGTATGAAGCCATACCTTCTGTAGTGCTTATGGAATTCAGATTCTTCACCTCACAAAGTATACACACCAACACAAACACACAAACATGCAGACATACGTACACACACACACAAACATTCCAGACACGCAGACACGCAGACATACACACACACACACACACACACACACACACACACATGCAGACACGCAGACACGCACACACACACACACACACACACACATCACATTACCAAACCCTCAAGTAAAAACACGGAGATGCAGACATAATGACGAAAGAAAAGTAAACTACTCCTTGCTAGCAATAGCAAACAATGGCGCTACAGAATACTGCAACAACAACAACAACAGCTAAAACAACAAAGAAGAAGAATACACTTCGTTTAGATGTACAAGAAAGCAAACTTGTCAGACATGGTACACCATGAAATCCTATGTGGCGCTTGTCTCAGTAGGCAGAGTGAGGACTTCAATTATGAATCAATGAAGTGTGTTTAAGCGTCGTCTGCTCATCGGGAAGCGCCAAGGCAAAGTGTTCACGTATATCTTAACTGTCCGCTGGGCTTTTCTTCTTGATGTATACACAATTCTGATTTATGGAGATCCAAGAGTTCCCCTAAGATAAGTCTCCAGTTAGCGATTAACGTCAATACCGTATAATTATGACGGCATGTCCTTCTGCCTCCAGCGGTGTATGACTTTTTTCTGGCATTGCATTGATTGTTTCAAGGATTCATTTATCAAATTTCCTTTTTAATTTTAACAATATTCATGCATCTGGAGATACTTTTCAGGTTACTTACAACGAGGAGATCATCCAATCGTTTCTCCTTTTGTTTCTCAAGTTCGTTATATTTCCCAGAAGCAGGTTGCCCAGTTCCAATGCTCGTTCCCACTTTGTTAGAATATTGTGCATTTATGGGTGAATTTTCTATTGCATGTACATGCTGTATCTGTGAATAAATCCATCCCCTACACAT
The DNA here is from genome assembly GCF_040938485.1 of Diadema antillarum. Taxonomy (NCBI): domain Eukaryota; kingdom Metazoa; phylum Echinodermata; class Echinoidea; order Diadematoida; family Diadematidae; genus Diadema; species Diadema antillarum. The sequence goes on from NW_027270961.1 coordinate 2,234,497, forward strand.
GAGACATGGAGCACGTTGTCAATCATGCGTTAACATCACTGAATAATATCACTTCGTATGACTACGAACATCACCAATGAATCGGCTGGACTCTATACGATTTTTCCCCAACAAATCATCAAAGCAGTTTTCCAGATGATGTTTATACGTCCATTTATGAAAAAAATAAAAACAACAGATTGCGTTTCTTTATTCAGGGAAAAGCTGAGCGTCATCTTTTTGAAATTAAGGAAACATTTGATATCCAATTCTATATAATAATTTCGAAATTAATCTTTGAAGAAATAATGAGTTCATGTTTTGTAGGGATGAGATGGTGGAGACACGCAGCAGGACATTTCATGCTGGACGTATTAAAGATTCAAATCTAGATATTTGTAGAAGGGGGTGATTTGAGGACGCAAAAGTTTATGAACTTACAATAACACTTGCATGCCACTGTCATCATAAAGGGCTATGTAGAGAGAAAGGGGAGGGGTGGGGAAAGAGGTAGGCAAAAAGGTTAAAGGTCCTGTTTACCATTGGGAGCAGTGATTTGAAAAATGTTCGAGATAATTATCACATTTGATGCACATGCGCAAGTCAGTTGTATCACAAAACCTCCTAAAAATAAGAACTTCAAATAAAGCCTAAAATATAAGGAGATATCACTATATTTCCAACTAAACCATAACTGTAGAGGGTTTAGTTTAGGAACATTTTTATTATAATCATTGTTCATATTCTGTATGTTTTACAATACCTAACATTGATTATACTGATTCAATTTTTTACATTGTTTCTATCCCTACTCACATGTAAGAATATTTTGGAGCACTAAAGCTGAGTTTTTGTTTCATCTGCAAAATAATGGTAAATTATGCCTTTACGGAGAGATAAGGAGGGGGAATTTGAGAGAGTTTTAAGCTGCATTTTATAAAGATTTTTTAGGAGAGGTTGAGAAATGTAGAGTCTTGTATGGAGCATTCAAGCTCTTTGTTACTTTGTATGACCAATTTATGATAAAAGAATTAATTTGTCAAAGTAAATTCCACATGCTTAGTCCAAGTCCCAATTTCACGTTGCCATTTGAAGCAGAATGCAAATGAGCTCTTATTGGTATTTGCCTAGTCCACCGATAGACACACAATGAAATGCGACTGTTTCTACCGATATTGGACGACGTTGGAAGATCTAGGAGAGATTAAAAAAAAAAAAACCCGTCGTGAGTCATTCTTCTACGTCACTACATCTCCCAAGCCTTTTAAAAGGGCACAAAGAGTGATTTTGGCATTTGGTTCACCATGACAACGGTGCGTGCCAAAGACTGTACGCAATTCCAACGGTCACATTCACTGGCGAATCGCACATGACTGGCTGAGAAGAATGGAATGTGACTGGTAGTATGGCAGGAGTAAAACCTCAGTGCAGTCCCTTGCCGCTGTGTGAGGCGTGCCGAATACCCAAAGCACCAGTGAGGGTGGCAGTTAGGGTAAAAGCTGTTAACTTATCTGAACAGAAGTAAAGCGCGGGAAAAGGCCTACCTTAATTCTTTTTATCCCCCGGCATTTTTTTTTCCTTCACAGAGGGTCCTTAAGGGCCTCCGGACGATAGTGCATCGACCTTATTCTGACCGGTCGGAGAGAAAAGCTGGGTTATCTTGGAATCATGCGCAATTTCTCTTGCTATTCTTGCGTCAATAATTATGTTTACAGGAAATAAAAAAAGGTCTGTCATGGCGCTACCGGGCATGGTGTTACGGGGACGTTAGTTCTTCAAGCTTTTCCTTCAGTAGAGCTCAAATTAGATGGAAAATGTGAGTCGGCGGTTCCTGGAAACCGCTACAGACAACGAATGGACGAATACTGCATATATTACGTTAAAAATCTTGCCGCTTTTAACGTAAACACATCACATTGCAGCTACAAAAGCGCACACAATATAGAAGACATTGTATTTACATATTTCACTGAATTTGATAATATATTTCTGTGTCTACATATATATCATGCACATCTTTGTATTCTTATGCAAATATATACCCAGCAGGTGTATACGTATAAATAAATAAATATGTGCATCATGCGTATACGTGTCTCTGTATATACGTATGTAAGTACAGTATGTAATGCACACAATAGTGTAACCATTGGTAGAGAGCACTAAAGAAATTAGCGCCGAGGGTACCTCTGAGATCTACCGATCCATTTCTTGATCTGTGTTTTTATTTTTACTTCGACATACAACGATTGGGACTCACAGTTACGGCCGGGGGGGGGGGGGGGGCTCATGATTGTGCCGTGTAGAGTCAATTGATGATGGAGCATCGCTTTCCATTACTATGAAAGTGATTAGAGAGGAATACCATCATAATAACTTGAAGTCACAAGGAAGGATACATCAAGGAGTGTGATTTTTCACTGTCAATCATAATTATCATGTCCATCTTGCCATCAGGTGTACTGTAAGCCCTCTCAAACAGGCTCTCAATGATACCCCGCGATCCTCTTCACCAACATCTGACTGGTAGTATGACTATCATTTGTGATAATGTGAGTCTTTAGTTGTCCCTTCAGGGCTCAGCGAAGGGGGTCGTTGGTTCTTTCCTCGTTTAACCCATCGACATTTTTACAAATTGGGTCGCATACGTGCCCTGGAACATCAAATAAACTGTCAGACATGATTCATACTGTTTAGTATCAACTCGGGCTTTAATATACTTCGCTTCACTCTGCTTTCAGATCCAATGTCTTATTATACTTTGTGAGAAAGTCATTCCTTGTATACGAGGAGAAAGGAGCAGAAAAATGAAAAAGATCAAGAAGATAAAACAGAAATGCGGAGGAACATAAAAAACAGAAAAGGTGAAGGGAGGTGGAAGAGGAACGTAAAGAGGAGACACTTCCATTGGTACAGACATGGAAGAGGGATTTAATCCCCAGGTATGCAATACTTCAGCCAACACTGAGCATGACGAGTAATGGATAGGGAAAAAAAGGATCTCAGGAAGAATGCTTATGACTACGCATGTGTTAATAATTCAAACTTCATTTTCTCTCATTCTGTAATCAGCTGATGGCAAAACGAATTAGATTGATGACTTGCTTGTGGGAATATGACATGCATGAGGACGGAAGGGGGGGGTAGGGAAATAAATGAATATTCCATCATGAAGAGCAAAGGAGAATTTAGCTGCAACACTCGGAAACAGACACACACAAACAGACACACAAACGCGTACACACAGAAAAAAAGACTCGTGATTGCAAAGAGAAACAGAAAAGGCCTTAGACAACATAGAGGGGGAAAGGTTGTGTTTTATCGCATTAACATACAGTCAGTGACGAACTAATGCCGGCAGGAAAGTAACGTCATTGTGTTTGATATATTAAAGTAAAACATAAATCTGTCTTTACACTGTTGATATCTATTTTGCACTCTCAAAACGGAAGACACTGACATCGAGGCGTTGCTTCACTACACACTTTGAAATAGAAATGCCCATAGATTCTCATGGCCCACCAGAATTGTCTACTATCTGCGATGCTAAAGGAAAATTTGCGCATTATCCCACAGCGTAGAAACGATGGTTTCAGTTTACAATTTACAAATGAATTACATCCAAACACGAGGTTAGAAATCAAGAAATACTATATTTTGTAGGTTTTCAAGGTATCCATAGATAGTATGATAATCCGAAATATGATACCACAATATGAAAATAATCCCGGCAAAGTCCAGTAGACGGAATACCACTCCTTCCGGAGATTACATGCATTTCAAATGGTTCGCAAGATGATATCCCAAGTGACCTAAATCCACGCTGACTTGTTTTCATCTACGCTTCCGGAATTTCATATTCTGCCCTAAAAGTGTGGCATCTGTTAGAAATTTCCAAGGAGCCTAAATTATCTTTAGGTCGCGGTTTTATTCTTCAGGTTTTGCTTTGAAAAGTCATGTTAGACCTATTTTTTATGAAAATGCCCTTTGGACATAGTCAACATGCATCTCTTCTGATGCCGAAAAGCCCAGAACTTCACAATGGATACAATTCCCCGTATCGAGAAGGGATCTTAAAGTTGCGAAGATACGAGAACACGATGTGGATTAACAGTACAATGTCTCCGGTATAAGGTGCCATCAATGATACCGCGAGGTGATGTAACACGTCGTGAAAGTTTAAGATAGTTCGGCTGAGCAAAGATTTTCCTGAGACAGCGATGCGAGCCATGTAAATCTTCCACGCGTTCATGGAAGAATATTGATTTCTGGTCAGTCTTGAACGAGCGCTAGAATTCTTCCAGCAAGGTATTGAATGCCGATATCGAAAGAGGGAATAGTTTGATCACCTCTGTGGGGACGATGGTGTCGAGATAGAGTTATCTTTTTCTTGGTGTGCACCTGTTTCTCAGCCAAGCGCGGGTAATAGGTCCTGGCCGGACGAGCTGTGGTTAGTTGTCCTTCCCTGTAGTCAATACCTTCACACCTTGGATTAGATTGGTGGGATTTCAGTCGGGTAAGCCAAGGGGGTTGTTGTACTTGCTTAAACCACCACTCGTGACTGTCATGCCTCAACTGAAAGTCAAGTCTTGCATGACAAAAACGCTCAGATTTAGCAAATTCCTGCAGATCCTGGTCGTGTTTTACGTGATTCTGTTGATTTCGAGAGAACCCACAATCGCCCTTGGATTTCCCCTCATTCTTTAGTCATCGACTCTGTAAAAACGAGAAGAGAAACATAAAAAAGGAAAATCAAGTCTATGAAAATACATGAAAACGAAGAATACTTTATGACACGACATAAGCACAATCCAACAGAGTAAGTAACACGACACAATCGCTTGTTTGATGCGCGTTCAAGGTAAAAACAAACCTTTGCTTTCCTTGTATATAGAGAACAAAGCCTTCATTTCATGCAGCAGATTGCTTATTTGCACCGAATGTATGATCTAATCTATTTTTGGCGAGACCATCTATCAATACAGGTAATAATCAAGAACAATGAAAAATTATAGCAACAGTAAATTGCATTACGCATTACATCAGAATTCATATTTAAAAGAAAAAGACAGAAAGAGAGCGCATCATCCATATCTCGATACTGGAATATCAATCCCCGATTCATTACGGCTTGTCAAGTTGGGTAACCACCTTGTACTCCTGGGTAACGAGAATTCACCAGCCGAAAACGAATCTCCAACACAGAGCTAATCACCTTAGAGACTCAATTACCATAAATTCATTTTCTTTGTTCGGTGGGAGTGGGAGATGTCACTTTCAATTGGTGAATATGATGAACGGTTCGATTCCGACTCTTCGAGCGAAGACTACTGGGATCTCAGTGACGTCAGGGAGTCTTGCAGTATCTTTTTTTTTTAATGTGTGTGTGTCATTTTCCCAGTCCAGCTCTTTTTAATATTATTCAGCACTGTCTACAGACAGAAACAAACAAAATTTACCAACCACAATTGAGTTCTCACAATCAAATCATGACGGATTGTTTCTCGCTCTCAATACAAACCATGTTCATTCACCCGTCGCTCAGCCATGGTTACGTCAAGAGTTCGACTAGAATTTCCTACCACCGCTCATCCAGCTGCTATGTCTGGTGGTGTAGTTTTATACCATTGTTTTTTCCCTGCGACCAATATTACGAACAGTCATCAAACTTTCCCGTTGAAATTATCCAGTACGTTTGTGTACAAACGCACACACACACACACACAGATACATTACAAACACAGATATTTCCTCTGTCCATCTCCCTCCCTCCTCTTGCAAACTCTCGAAGTCTCTATTCTTATTCTATTTCTCTCTCCCTCGTTCGATACCTCTCCGTCGTACACACAGAAGCACAACCCAATATTACGCACACACACACACACACACACACACACACACAAACACACAAACGCACACACACACACACACACACACGAACACACACACTTTTTTCCAGGAATTGTTTTATTACGTCCTATCCAAGTTATACAATGATCTCATAACAATAGCTATAATGATACGCAAGCACACACACACATGTAATAATGCCATATTGTATTCACATGTTTAATACTTAGATAATAGGTAACAAGGGGGGGGGGATTTCAAAAAATACATCCTCTGAAAGGGGAGGGGTACGGAAACCTGTTTGATCGTCATAACTTGTCTTTTTAGTTTTGCTGCCGGCACTTTTTTTTTTCAGAACCTAGCTAATTTACCAAGAACTTCAAGCTGCTGTCTTCTCCCCCATGAAGGTGGAAATAAAATAATACAGTACATAATCTGCCCAATACAGTCCATATTTTCAATCTCGGCCATGCTTTACTGATCTATCCCGTCGTATTCCAAATGCCAGTAATCCATCTTTTGTGACGGGAAGAATGAATTATCTATATGTTTTAAAGAAACCTAAGGATTATGAGTGCAACCTGTAACTCTGACTCTTCCGATATAGGTAGGTTGGGACGCATATCAAGCAGATCTTATAAGAATACCCCGTGGATATGATGTATACCTGTGACCATAGATGTAATAAACTGGAACAAATGGTGATGACATTAAGAAAGAGTGCATGAATATACTTCAGCCGTTTCCTTCACTCTCTCAATGTTGGCTAACGTTGAATAGGCCTCTGTTGTAGCAATGATGACTCGTGAGCTATGACGGGTTTTATGGGTGGTAACACGCCGGTTACAGTTCGTTCGTTATGAAATGAGGTTCATATTCTACAGATTCTTTATTCCAAATGGTCCTTGATCCAGAAATGAAATAAGGTTCGTTATTCCGAAGGTTCGTTAGTACGTTCCTTGTTTTCATTTTCAGATTAAGCATTAACGAGCCATTGGAATGACGCTACAAAATGTCTGGATTAACAAACCCTTTTTCATTTTCGGATTAACGAACATCTAGGTATACGGAATTTGTGTCTTTCAGTGTGAATAACAGACCTTCGAAATAACAAACCATATTTCATTTTCGGATTAACGAACCTTCGAAATAACGAACATAAACAACATGCCTAAAGTTGTTCTGCATTGTATCACTTTCTTTCTCGATTGAATATTAAAGTTAGACAAATGGTAGCGATACAGACAATGTCACTCTTCGCTTCATGCAGCTTGGGCAGTTTCAAGGAGCCTACCATTGCCATGATAGTAGTGGTGGCGCAATTTGTTTCACGTAATATGCAAGAATTTTATATCTACATAGTGTCGTGAAATCGAACCTGTGTCATTTCAGCACGGATTTTTTTTAATGATATGACATTGAAATTATTTCTTAGCAGGCTATTTGTAAAACTTACAAACAGCCGCTATTACTTAGTCATTGCGTAGCGGGCACTGAACTCTTTCGTGTAGACTGTCTTGATCAATCACCCATGTTCACAACTCATTTGTATTCGGCAGGTATAGACCAATTCGGTTTGGATACTACTTTTTATGGTAATTTCTAACTGGGGGCTTCAGCCATGCCTAACAAAACAGTACATAGCAACGCACCTAGCTCATTGCATGACCCATTGAAAGTTCTTTTGTTCTCCCTTGGAACCCCCCAGGGATTCACAAAAGTAAGTTATTCTTGAAACATTGCATTTACGTGTTTTTTTTCTTTGGTTATTTTCTTTCTAGTATTTGAATCTTTTGGCAATTATGCAAACTTCCTACTCAGTTACAATCCACAACAGCCGTTCAGTTTGTCAGTTTATCTAGTACTTTTATTCATGGTCTATGCATACCTTCAAAACAAAGACTTTTTCGACAACAACTAAGAAATCTTGCCCGAGGCTAATATTAGACTGTTTCTGTAATGTATTACAATTCACGGATGTTGCTTATCCTACAGCCTTGTAACGAAGCATTTCATTTACCTGTTTCCTCCGAATTAAGTTCCTTAGGCAGGAATCCATTACAGAAGCGATCTATTGCCTGAGGCTTGACTTGACATAACACCAACTAGTGTGTCCAAAGTAAATTCCAGGTACTGAATGTTATTGAGTATGCATAGGTGAATGCGCTAGTTTGTTACAAGGTTCTTAGTGAAAAAAAATAGTTGGAAACTGCCCTACTAGGCAATTTGTCTATTGCTACAACAAAGGTTTCCCAAACAGGGAGAAAACTGTTCCAGGGTTTGTCAAAGATATCAACAACGACTGTCCTCGAACTTCGCAAGTCCAGATATCCGAACGTAAGCATAAGAAACAGTACGCCTGAAGAGAAAAAGTATACATAAGTACATTACTTGGTCTAGTAGTATACCTTCTTATTGCCTGACGATCATAATAAATGATTAGCAACATCGTTTCCGCACGAGACGAAATCCCCCTGAAAACCGGATGTACGTTGACAGAGCAATATTATAAGTTCATCTTTGTGGCAGAGATCTGTCAATATGAATAAGTTAAACATAAAAAGACATACCTTATTTTAAGATGGGATTTTTGGAGAGAGCTCATGACAAATACGAATGTCAATACATCCGAGTCTACTCAATGTAGTCTACTCAGAGTACCAATGCATCTCATAGTATCTACACTTGTGATCAGTATTTTGTGCAAAGGGACACTTCTGTAGGAGCCAGTGTTATTGATGGGCCATGCAATGTGGCTGGCAACCGCGAGATTAGCCTACACCTGTACCGTAACACCTGCCGCCCACGCATCCCCGCACCTGGTTGTCACCGCTGAGAGTTAGTTAGGAAATGCGTCTATGACTGTCACGTTATGTCAGGTGTAAAACGCTCGCCTGAGTGTGAGGCGAGAAAATCATCGCTTGCTCGAGGGTTGCGGGAGCTGGAAAAAAGTGCATCTCACGCGCTGGCAGACTGGTAAGGAATGGCCCTGCACGACCGTGGAGATAAAAACTAACAAAAACAGCAAAAACAAAAACAAAAAAGGGGGGCAAGGAGTGGAGAAGAAGAGGTAATCAGATGAATAGCCAAGACCTACCAAGTGACATCCACTATTGCCCAAAAGAACCTTTTGTCTTTACCAAACTAACTCCAGCTCACCTAGTGCACACTTAGGAAATTCAAACATAGACGATCGGCAATTACTCTTTTGAAGACTACCAGAAACTTGCAATCAGTGGTGTTAGTTACTTACACTTGGTTGAATAGAAAAAAGACGAGAAACCATATCATTAAGTCAGTTTGTAGTTCCACTTCGCGCATGAACAGAAAAAAAAAAAACATAAGTCATTTGCACTAACAGGCAGACAGGCATGTTGGTTTTTGAACTCATTGACATAAGCATCTGTGATATACTGATTACTCATGTCATTCCTTATAAATGGTGCTTGTCATAGCATGTACAAATGATAACAACAAAGTTTTCATAAATGCCTAGTGTGTGGCAATATTGACAGGAAAAGTTTGTTCATGCTTCGATGCATAGCAATGAAATGGATTCTTGCCGAATTGTTGATTGACAGACCATTCTGGTCACCCGCTACGTAACTTCATTCTTTGTTTGAACATGAATTCCATAAGTTTTATGTCGCTTTGAGAACGAGTGAAGTGTCTAACCAGCTGAGAAGGAGGTAAAATCATTTGTGTCAGTGTGCACACGAGCTAATAACAAAGTAGCTCATTCAACTGTATCAACTTCCAGAGCTTGGCTATCAGCATGGTATCTGCTTTGACATTCCTTAAAATGTACAGACATGTCAGGCACTAACAGTAACAGCTAACGTTCGCGAATTATATGCATGTATACATTTATCTCTACGATGTGTCTTCCTCCCAACGTTCTTACCTCTTTTTCCCCTCCCTTGATGAGTGTCGGAAAGAGAGGGAGTGAGAGAGAGAGAGAGAATGAGAGAGAGAGAGGGAGAGAGAGAGAGAGAGAGGGAGAGAGAGAGAGAGAGAGGGGGGGGGGGGAGGGGGAGGAGAAAGAGGGGCATAAAACGTGAGGAGGGAAAAGAGCTCGATCAATGAGATTGATGGAATGTCAACGACCCCAAAACTACCTTGCGCGCAGCCTGGATACGTAAATTGAATTAGGATGTAAATTTGGTTGCATCAAATAAATCAGTGGCAAGGATAGGCCGGCATTTCTAGCAGTTTTCGTTATCCTGGCAATGATTTCAACAATAAAACTGTCATTTGAGAGAGAAGTCACTTTTCTTCAAAGGATGCATTTCAAGTCTTTTTCAAGTTGACATACGATGATATAGCGAAATAAAAAGGGAGCAGATATCAAGGAATTATGTTTTTCTGAGAAAAGTTTTACTGCTCGCCTGTATATCCTTACAGTCAGCACTCACCTTGTCCAATAGACAGAGAGAGATAGAGAGAGATTGAGATGGAGGGAGAGAGAGAAGAGAGGAAGAGATAAAAAGAGGTGGAAAGGTGCATATCCTCGGAAATCACGCAGTTGCGAAGTGAGAAAAAAATTCAACAGAATAACGAATTACAGATATTACTTTGACTCACCAGCAGTTTTCAGTCTTTCTTCTAGACTTCCAGCTATTTTCTTTGCACGTCGCGACGTGTTATTGATTTTTTGATACATGCTAAGACTAGTGAATAGGCAAAGTATATGGCTATAAATGCAAAATAATATCAAAGTAACCTTCATATCATACAGCATCACGTCAATTCTGTTTATTTTTACCTCAACGTCTTAGAGACAGGTCAGTGTTATCTTCCGAAGATATGAAATAACTATTCTGATTGAAAAGTGACGCCTGATTCGGTATCTAATGGCAGATGATGAAAAGGAAAGAAAGAAGCTAACTTTGTTTTATTTTTCGACAGTATAAGATGTCCAACACTGACCTTTTCTACTTGTTTGTTGCGGATAGCCTTATAAGAAGAGTCTTTGTTTAAAAAGAGATTTTCAACGAAGAGTGTTTTTCTTTGGTTATTGCATGTGAGGAGTATTGTTTGTTTACAGTGACGGAACCAAGAACATGATTTGAGGGGAGCTGAAACCGTGTATATCTACCAGCCCTTGGTTCATGAGTAGAATGGGAATTAACATAATGGACTCAGTCTGTGATTGTCCGTGACAAATGACTTACCCGTCACAGTCCCCTGATCAGCGGTGATTGAACGGCTGGTGATAATCCTGGTAACACGACTCATGTTTAGCATACAGACTCCTAACGAGATTCAAGCAGACATATCCATCTCCTCTCCCCCAGTACCCCACCCCCTCTCTGTCTCTTTCTGCCACCCTTGTGCATTTAAAGGTGAACATTACAAGAAAAACAAGCAGGAAGTTGCTTGATAGTATCGGGGTATCGGGTGACGCAATGAAAAGCTAAATATTGTACCGCAAGAGGGCTTGAGCAGAGTAAAAATGCCTTGCATTTTACTCGCAAATCTCTTTCAGGATCCGCTCGTGGAAGCGGCGAGTGCTCACCGGGACTTTGATTTCACCATGCAGACGATATCGCTACTTGTCTAGGGTTACCGCTTTTAAGCGAGGTAACTGCAGGGTGCTGAGGGCTAAGATTTCCTGCAGTTTGCATCAGTTCGCTGCCCAGGGTGGTAATGAGAGTAGGGTTAGTGATTGGAGAGAGCCCTAAGTGAGTTTGCTACACTAATTGGAGACACAGTAATACCAGGGTTATACCAATCCAACGATTTGATACACAACATCGAAGGTAGGCCGTGGCACACGTCGCTGAATGTGCCATTTTGTGGACGGCAGCGCGTGGGAAATTGGGTCACGAAACAACCATGCTTGTAGCTCCATCAAACAACTATGAAAGTTCGACCTGTTTATCTGTCAGAAACAAGGGTAAATAATGGGGTAAGAGAAGCCGAGAGACGCTCTAATCATGAATGACAACCCCAGGCGAGCAGATAGTTGACATAGAGGTAAACACAGAAATGAAGAAAGAGAAATACAAAGAATACAACGACGGTATGAACAGACAGACGGACAGACAATGCCAATGTCTTTTCCAACTTATGTTTCGGAAGTTGTTTCGTAGATTTCATATATACAATACGAATTTAGATAATAAACACATGAAAACGTATGTCTCCCCTTGTTTCACGTGCTTACGAAAGTGACCACTGACCACAGTAATCAACCCCCCCCCCCAAAAAAAAAAAAAAAAAAAACGTTCGACAGATACGACGCTGGATGCTATAAAGAAATTAGTTGTTTGATTCTGCCGGAGAAGTGGAATAAGTTGCCAAAATATTTGCAACAAAATATACGTCGTTTCTGGTGTTTGTTGACAAAAAGACGAAAATAAGAAGTGAATGTAGAGCATTATACATTGTACATTCTTGTTAAGTATGACTATACGAAATGAGCTAAAAACGAAGATACCCCATAAGCGAACTCTGGAATACTGGAAAGGCTGCACGCCAAACATTTCAACGTACCATTACTGTGCTCAACACTCATGACAGTACAGTCATGCTCACATAAATTATGTAAGTTGTGTTACTATGTGCTATACATCACCGACTGCATTCTATATTAATGTCCATTAAACAAATTGATTGTCATCTACGGTACGCTGGCTCTTCTATATATATATATTTTTTTTACTCCTCGTTGCTGATTGAATATACTCTTTTAATATTGTATAGTACCTGATGGCAGTGGCCTTGAGCAATGACCTTGTTGCCAGACGATATCAAATCTTATATGATCAAAGTCCCAGAAATCAGCTTGTGATTTTTTTTTTTTTTACTTTTTTTTTACGCGGGTAAGTGACTTTGCTAAAGGCTACCTTGATTCGTTTTCAAATGCAACACTGAGTTTCTTCTCGCTCTCACATGCTCGTAATCTCCACGTGTCCAGCTTTTGATATTGTTATTTTGCAATTTGTTGTGTGTGTGTGTGTGTGTGTGTGTACATTTAAGATCATTTGTAGTAGTGGCAAACAGGTGAATGGATTATTTAGCTGAGTGGTTTATTTAGATCTTGCGTTTCGTTTCAGAAGATACGAATAAAAAAAGACAATACGCTATAAAGAGACACAGAAAAACACACGCCTTGATAATATTGTTCTTTCAATGGGAATTACCATGCCTAGGGTAAGTAAACTGGCACAAACAGCAACGTGGAAAGTAACCACTAAGTGCATTGTTCAGCCAAGCCGTCGGCTATTTTGAGTGGTGGGACAAGATTCACCCACACGCATGAAATCCCTTCCGAGGCGTTACACTCCCAAGTAACCCTCAGGAATGGTTCGACAGACCAACTCCTGATGCCGTCATGTGAGAAGCAAAACTGTGCCATTTGGAAGACAGAATTATTATCTTTCATGATCGGCCGTACAATGTTTATTTTACAACCCAAGACGATGAAATCTTCCCGGACCTACTTTAGAACGTCAACGCATTGCTGACAGACGATATGATTGATGGTTTTAAAGATATTTTTTGTCTCTTGACACAATGTCACTTCGGTGTGGAGCCACTAATACGGGTACAAATTGAAAGTGGTGTAAGATGACAAGAAAGTATCGACATGTTCTCTAAACTGGAGATGATTTTGCGGGTGAACCCAGGATGAATCTTCTAACCAAAGTGTCCAGAATTGTGAAGATTTTCCAGACTGTCCACCAGAGCTGCAAACAGACACAGTAGCGTCTCCCAGGTCCTTATGTACAGGCAAACAATATCACAGCTGATCACAGTATCTTGCGTCTTACTGTGGAATAATGAAGGAAAGCTAGGAGGAGGCGCACGGGGAGGGTATGGTACAGAGAATCATGATCACCCTTTCCGCAACGTATCGGGTTCTCCACTTCATGTCTCCAGGGAGCAGTTGGAGGTCTGGTCCTTTACACCATTTTTTTCTCCTCTTTTCGAAAGAGGCGCTTAAGTTTTGTGTCTGTTCACCGATGACGTCACCCTCTAGCTTGCTCGGCGGGGCTCGAGTGGCAGACACACGACTACTGCAGACGAATTCCGACTTTTAACATGAATGGTTGGATTTCGCATGTCCTTCTGTTGGCTTTCTCAGCCAAGGGTCGTTTTTTGCTGCTGTTGTTGTTCTTTTGTCAGTGCTTGCGCAGTCCGTCGTAACCGACTCACCTCACCTTTCCGGTGATAGTGTTCCCCTTCCAATTCAGCAGTACATTAACATCTCAAAACTTTGTTTCACAGAAGAAGTGGTTAACTCACACCTTACTGTAGTTGACCGACAGCTCCTCTGGTTTCTTGCAGTTGTAATTATCAATTTGAATGAAGCATATCAATTTTTCATAAGAACTCTGAATAAATATCAATAACTACGTCAATACGTTACTATGATTATTTCAAGTAGTTTACCACCTGTTCTTCATGTATTATTATGTCAATTACGTATATTGAATTCGGTCTGACCGAAGGTATCTAACATCATTTGAGATTAGTGAAACAAGCGCTAAAGGCGAAAGTAATATCAGAACAAGTACAATAAAGAGTGTGTGTGTGTGTGTGTGTTTTTTTGTTTTTTTTTTTTGGGGGGGGGGTGGAGTTGCAAACATATTTTTTCTGCTCGGAATGTGAAAGAACATTGAAATGAGATGAATGAATTGATGCAGTTGAAAAGTCTGATGAATACGACAAAAAAAAAAAAAAACAACAGCCAGGTATCTGATATACAAGGCCAAAATACTACAAAAATAAAATAAGACTACTGCGATGTTGGTAACAATTTCCCGTTTCTCGTCCAATCATGAGCGTCGACAGTAGGAGGCCGTTCAGACGGAGAAAACCGGATCTACAGATTCAGCTCTGAGGGGGCCGAAGTGATAGGCTCAGCCTCAGCCGCTGCTTCATTTCGAATGCCAGTGACGATAAAGATCAATCCGATTAATTGTGTGTTCACGAAATCGTGAGGTTCTCAAAGTAGTTGGGAAGAAGGAGAAGAAAGGGAGAGAAAGAGAGAAAGAGAGACACAGGGAAAAAGAGAGATGAAGAGATGAATAGAGGGAGAGAGATACTCTGTTGGAGTTTGACTTCATCATTTCTCCACCTTGAAGAGCCCTGATTTGTTGTTGTTACGGGGAAAGCAATTAAGGCGTTTTTCTTCCACGCAATGCGTTCCCGTGTGAGGATTACCTGACGTTGATGAAACGCGTTGACAATTGGCTTAGACGCGGCGCTCGATCAACGCTCCTCTATACAAAGTTTCCTCCCATCTGAAGGTGATTCCATGAAGTCTACTGTCGGCTCGCCCCATAGATAGCCCCGCAAATGTTGCAGGGAAAACTGATTTGGAGTGGGGGCCTAATAACCACTGCTGTTGAGGCTATTAAGGTCAGGCCAAAATCACGCCATAAGAACAAAATCCGCCTGATGTCTTCGCCAACTGAACTGGCGGGTGGTTTTACACATCTTGGTTGCCGTTCTGCTTTTTTTCCCCCCAGGACTTCATCTCCGTGGATGCTCTCGTCTTCTGCAGAAAATTTGAGCTACAAACGAATCAGGTTGAACCAGCTGAGGGTTTTCAGGGTAAAATCAACAAAAGGCATAATGAGAGGAGATGTAAACTAAATATCGATTGGTTTGACATTACAGTGACAGCAAGTGCGAAACTAATAAAGCCATTCCAATACAAACTGTTAACAATTTCCCCCATGATGCGAGTCGGTTTAGGCTATTCGTGGCTCAAATCTTACAGTTTACTGAGAGTAGACGTAAAATCAAGTAATTTAATCTTATTTCAAATTTTGTCGTCAATTATCAACTGATGATTTTACCTTTGGCCTAATGTAAAGCAAAGGAAAGGTTCATAAGGTCAAAGTTCATTGTATGCTCCGTGGGCAGTGCAGTCTATTTTCTAGGGGATTTTTTTTTTTCGGCGGTAAGTCATGGATTTCTGCTCATCTTCAATTCAACAAAACTGCAACAACCCCATAATTTTCTTTTTTACTAGATTATTCATTCATAAATTACATGATGCCATCACAGGTGTGTTTCCGTTTCAATCCCATATAAACGGTATTGTTTATTTTGTGTAGTTTAACTGCATTCCAAACATTGCCTGCACAGTCATTCCCAGAATTTTCGTGAAAATTTTAGTTCATTCAACCACTCACCTAGGTATTATGCTTAAATTTGACGATATAAACCCTCTCGTGGAGAAGATACACAGTTATGAATGCAATTATAATGTACCTCTGTGCATTTTTTTTTTAAAGAAAACGTGACATGATAGATGATGACGTGCGGTTTTGATTGGTGGAAAGAGCGCGTAAATATCTAACAGCCAAACTTTGTCAGTATTTATTTTTCTTTTGATTTTGTTTAGTTATGAAAGTCTTCGATGAAATAGTAATGTCATCATGAAAATCGAAATGAATCTGAAATCAAACTAATTAATGAACCTCCTGGAAGGCAGAGCCAGATTAGGAAAAACTTGAACAACAACAAAACAGAACCCTGTGTAGACCAAAAGTGAGCAAATCAGCTCACTATGCCTCCATATTAAATGGAACAAAATTGGGATATTCACTCTCCAACTCCTCCAATCCATCAGTCCAATTATGAAGTAGATAGGTAAACGTTATTCTGTCTGTTTGCCGGTAATGTTCCGGGCTTGAAACGTGTACGTCGGGAAGAGGAGACTCCGCCGTGGTTTTCTGATACTGTCTCGTCTTCCTTTTCCGGGCTTCATTCGAAAGGTAATCAGAGAAGAGGAGAACGAGCACGCGACGAGGACCACAATACTGCTCTAGTATGTGTAAACGGAACCGTTCATAACGATCCACAATTGAATGAAGAGATATGGAAGGACTTTACAGCGCGGGTGGAGTATTGCTATATATAGCCAGCGTGTTTGATGTGAGGCCACATAAACAACATTGAGAGAGGTGAGCCTAAACGCCCCGCTTGGCTGCCCCTTGTCAACACAATCTATGGATCAATGTGATCCTTTTCCTCTCATCTCTGCATCAGTCACTGGTTCTCTTCGAGAGAGTTAAAGTGTGAATTTTTCCGGATAAGCCCCCAGTTTGTTGCGTCACGTTGCCAAACGTCAAACTCGATGCCCATGATTCATCAACGCGTTCCTAGGTAAGTAGTGACTTGCCTGCAGAGGCTCGGCAGCAATTAAATTGATGCATGTTTCTTTTGTCTTATCCCCTGAACGGGGTAAATGGGTCGTGATTGGATGCCCGCTCCAAGCTGCAATCAGTCTTCCACTGACTTACGGTCAACACAGGAAAGAAAACGAAGACACGACACATGGAATTCAAGCCGCCATTGCAAACTTCGTCATTAATGTGTGTTATGTTTGAAGTCATCTTCAGCCCTCTGAGGGAATATCAAGAAATGCTTTGCCACGAGCAGAATGTCAGATTTTAATGGCAAAAGTCTCCCCCCTAATACTGACATGCTTTGATTGATAGATAGCCCGCCAAAAGAAGAACAAGACAGTGAGTGAAATTGTCTGCAAATATTGATGGCACAAAGGAAAATATTTGATCAGCATTGATATTGAGGTCTTTCTACCACTAAATTTTGTTGCTGCATAATTGACAATTTATCATTTTAACGCGTAACAGTGCTATTGGTATTCTGTTCGACAGTCAATATTTGTGTAGTAAAGCCGCGGAGGGTGTAAAGTGTTGCGGAGAGATTTTTTTGTTTTCATTTCGTCAGGCAAACTATGATTAATCGTCGAGGAAAACAATACGGAATTTTCTTTTCTTTAATTCCTCACACTTTGTAGGAAAGAAAAACATTGATCTCATTTATAATTGTTTCTTTAAAAATCTACAATCAATGAAGAACAACTGCGACATTGCTAAATCCGAGGTATCCCTACCTTGTCCATGTATGCTCTGTACGAGAATGACTTGCCTGCATTGAACGTGTAATCATCACCAAAACCACCAACTGATTAACCCTGGCTGGTGTCTGCATTGATAATCACACAGAGAACGTTACAACCAATACATTATTGACGCTCGCGGCTATCATTAGGCAACAATGCGTGTCTTCATGCAAAGATGAATGAGGCCGTCTCCGTTATTGACATCCTGTTTGCATAACAAAGACATGACTTAATGATTGAATAGGAGGAGCCCAGCCTTTCTCACTCCACCGACTATAATTTATCATTTTATCATCCTGCTAACATAGCTGCCATCAAGGACATACCATTTATTATACCATCAACACTTCTCGGCCTATTTTTAGGAGCTTGATGACTTTTCAACCTTAACTTTAAAATGCTCTTTTTAACTCAATGTTTAAGCTTTGTTTCACTATGTGTTAATAAATATTAACTAGTCATTCAATTGACCGGCACAAAGAGTTTCTTAAAAATTTCAGTAGACTCTACTCCTCTCAAATTAGCCGTGGTACAGTCACAAAGTCGTAACCATTATCAGCTGATTATCGAAGGCGTGAACGCAGCATCCGTGTATGATATGCATGCAGTCTTCTGCAGCACAACTTTAACAGTTTGGGAAAAGTTGCTTAATGACCGATAGGAATCCAACATGACTCTTTTCTTAGGTAGTTAATTCCACAAATAGATTGACTTGAGTTTTCGGGGCTTCGTGAGCCAATTTCCGGTTCCCTACTATAGGACCTGCGTACAAACTATTCGCCTGTCATCTTGCATACAAAAAAGAAACCTCAACCAGTAAACGAAAGGACATCTTTTTTTCTTCAAGGGACTGTGCAATATGCTCTTTTGTCTCAAAGTTACTGGGCATTCTCCTAATCAAAATCGCGAACTGATTTATCATTCATATTTCTCTTATCACAATCTCAGCTTCAGCTTAATCCTTAAAGGGACTGTATAGTATTGGTTGAGGTGAGGATTTAACTTTGAACGTTTTGCGAGATATTTAGAAACCACTCTATGAAATAAGAGCATACAATATTCTGAGGGAAATTGAAATTTTGTTTGATAAAAGTCGGTTTTGAAATGACTGGGATATCAAAAAAAAAAAAAGATAAGGTAACACAAATAGATCCTAACAAAAGTCGTAGCCTGTCGCATTTTATTAGGATTGCTATTTTTGGATATCACAGCCATTTCAAGACCAACTTTTATCAAATAAGCTGTGAATTCCTCTATGAATTGCATGTTTTGTTCATATTTCATAGATAAGAGGTTTCTCCTCATCTCACAAGCAAACACACACACACACACACACAAACTTGGAAACCTGCAGCCCCATCTAAACCATAATCATGACAGAATTGCAGTGCCTATATGTCTCCTAATGTTTATACACTTGTACATTTTTGTTCTTTTCTTATGAAGCATTTCGTAACAAAAGCGAAACGCAACGTAATGATAGTATTATGTTATGCTGTATTTTATACCTTGCAGCCGTACGCCATGTTTAAGCGTGTGTTTTTGTTTGTCTGTGTGTGTCAGATTGAGTGCGAATTATTGTATTGACTAAACTACTTAATGATGATTACCAGGGCAATCATAGTGATGATTATGGTGGTCATAAGTAATGAGGTTTGAGGATACCCTGAGGTATACCACGTTGAAGATTTTTACCGTTAAATACCTCCGTTTCTGTGAAAAACGCTACCAACTGTAGTATAACAATGGCAAGCTGCACATTGATTAGTAATATGCGTGTTGGTAAAATAGACACTGTTTACGTGAAACATCCATATGATCATATAAAATTGACGGAATAACGTTAACGAAAACAAACATTAAAATGTGAAGGTTTTTTTTTAAAGCTGCCTAAAAAAAGAATGTTAGGATATTTTAAAGCTTTATTTTCTTTCCCTAGAACAGTAATATCGGTCACTGTCACGCTTGCAAAACAAGGCAATGTCTCTGTCAAGGAATAAGCAAGAGCTGCCCTTTCGCCCTTTCATCGTCATCATTGCTGACCATCATAACCGTAGAAAAATTTGATTCCAAGTGTTTATTATAATATATCACATATATATATATATCTATATATGTATAAATATAATATATATATATATATATATATATATATCCCATATTCATGTCCAAATTGTAAATTTGTCAAGATTTATATCTACGCGACCGGGAGACTTGTCTGACCAAGACATCAATCAGTTGTCTACTGGTCTATGCACGTTTAATCTAATCGATCTCAGTACTTGGAAAGTCCTTTAGATTTGATTGTTTCCGGTTGTTTGCGCTTCTTTTAGTTGCCCTTTTTACACCAACTTGAACTTTGAGCGGAGTTGCCCTTTAAGACAGAGACGGAAATAGACGGACAGAAAGAATCATAATACAACCAATCATATAGCCGGATGTCAGATGGGAAAAAGTCAACTAAATCAAATTAGTTTACGCACCGTATGGCGCCCCTGGAAGCGTTTAACCGTAAAACTCTTTGACAGGCCGTCACAGGCATTGTAGGAGCTGAATGTTTCGATTGGCGATCTTCATTAACGGAAGTCAGTCGACCAAAACACACACACATACACACACACCCTCATATATGTACACACACATATATATATATATATATATATATATATATATCAATAACACATATAATGTAAATGAATGCATGTTTTGCAATCTGTACAGCTTCGAAAGGTAAGTTTGAAGCATCGGGGTTGTTTTTTGTTTTTGTTTTTTTATTTAATAAAGTCGAATACTTTATTCCTTATGATTTTGATAGATTTTCTTTTATTTTACTGCGTAGGCCTACATGTCGACTGAAAGAGCAGTTGGTCATGTAGGCCCTACATGTGTCTGGAACACTGCGATAAACTATATCTATATTGGTAGTATGTACTATACGTGATGTTTATGTGTATGTGTGTATATAATGTATGCATACGTACAAACAAAGTTACATGCGTAGCATGTGTGTTTTAGTTCATTTTTTCTTTTTATTCGAGTAAAATTTATCATCATACCTTTGAACATATGTCACGTCCTTGACGATATTAAGTGTTTTGTCATATCTCTTACCCTAGTATGTTTTATGGCCTATGAATATCAAAATATTTACTTTGAAGTATGAGTTACGATCAGCTGATTGCAACCTTGTACGCCAACACATGAATGGTACGTGATACTTAGTTCAATTAAAGTCTGTTGTATTAAGCAACCTATACACGTAGATATCCCAGCACACAATACCGCATAACGGTCACTCCGACGGTGCGCCGAATCTATTGAAGTCACAGAATGGTCAGCATTGAATAGAACCAGGTCAGCTGTAATTAATTGCGAATCTATAGAAAGGAAGGACCCCATAGCACGGCACAGCATAGTATGTTGCTTCCTGTAAATGGAGTGTAGGAAACTTTTCTAGAATTTGAAAATCAATAGGCTTGGGAGTATCTCCACCTGTGTTGGTGTTGATTCTTTTCACCTTGCAGAGTCACCAGTTATATTTCAGTTTGACAATGGCTCAAATGATAAATGTAGATTGCATTCCAGAGATTGCAATCTTGACATTTGGCAGAGTGTCTGGAAGAGGAGGAGCGAAGAATTGCGAATCTAGAATTTGCTTACATGACATCAAGGCTCACTGTCAGTTAACCATATCCAGGTCAGAGTTTCCGACAAGTCTTTTCACATTTAGACTTTGAAAAGATGCAGAAGAAAGGTGAGATATTTTGCGGCGAGGTTTTCCACTCTTTTAACATGTCATTTTGCCGCCTTTAGTGAGAGAAATAGCGGAAGTAATGGTGAACAGGCGAAAAGGCCGTGGCCTAGAAAGCACAATGCTCTGACGTCATCATCCATCACCATGGTGATAAATCAAGATGCCTAGCTCGTGTCCTTAGCGGAATTGAAAAGGTGTTCGCCGCCGTTATACACCAAGACCACGCCTAGAAGGTGGACGAAATAACGACTTCAAAAGAGACAAAACATTGAATTCATCTACAGCTCGACTATCCGGAACTATACATCTCATTTGTTCGATGCTCAATGCTTCCTTGACGGTCTTGACTAAAATGTAAAGGCCAGTAAGAAAGGAACGCTGACTTAAGTGTTGACGTACGATTTCTGTATTCACAATGGTATTTTCGTGGTTAAAGACTTTACGATAAACTCACTCAAGAAAGCTATTTGGATCGTACGTGAAGCATGAGCAAGTATTAGTCGTGAATGACTGAGCCGAGTTTAGGTCAGCCTCATCTGTTTACCTATCCAGACATCTCGGAATACCGGATGGAACTTTGTATCCAGAGGCTTGGTGTTTCCAATGTGCACGTTTTCGTTGATATGTTGTTGTTGTTGTTGTAGTTGATGTTGTTGTTGTTGTTGCTGCTGCTGCTGTTGTTGTTGTTGTTGTTGTGGGGGTATTTAAGAAACCCGCTGGCCAAGTTTTCATTTAGAGAGAGACAGATGCTAAACTTACTGTAAATCGTGGGTCTGTTCAACAAGTTTCAAAGTTTTGTAGTTCATCTCTTTATCTGTGTATGACGAGTTTCTACGCTTTATACATAAAACAATGTACTCTCATGATTATCTTTTCTGTTAACCTTGCAATTTTGTGTTACTCAGAAAAAAGGAAATACGATATATAAACATATACTTGTTGTTTCTTGGTATCCCTGTCAAAGCAAAGGCCAAAAATAGTTTAGGAGATTCGTACATCAGTTAATTATATCATAGAGATTCTGTGAGCAGTATGATAACATACAATAATTTAAAATGGCGCGCTTTTGATATGTCTTCCTAACCGTGAGGTGAACAGGTAGCAGTGATGTTTTTTTTTCCCTTCCAAATACATCAGTCATTTTGCCGTTCCTCCATTTCTAGCGTGGGCAAGGTGTTCGCGCAGTATTGAGCATGTTGAAACTCGCAAGGAAATTGACACTCAGTTTCTATGACAGTATACTTCGTAAAATTCAAACACGTAAATGAGTTAAGTGCAAAAGTAATCCAAGGATTTTTACGGGAGAAGTACAACCATAGCAATTGCATGGAAATAAAATAACATTGCATGATCATTCCAATCAAAGTGTTTGTTTTTCATCGGGGTGGATGGACTTTACTCATAAAATGTTGTCTGAGCTTGTATGAACTCATGAAATAAAAACAGAAATATAGCATGACCTTTTGAAGAATCCTTGTACTGCGGGGCACTGTTCGCCTCCAAATTTGATACATTGCATATACAAGTGCGGAAATGCAGCATTAATCTTATGTTCGCATTTTAAAGTAGTACATCTGACGCCACTAAAAGCCGCAAGTTCTAGTATCGTTGATGAGATTATCACGGATGGTGTATTTTTTTTTTTTTTTTTTGGAGTTTGCGCATTAATCAAATTTATTCCTGCAGTGCTCCCATTTGATGCGAACGAATCCCATAGTCGCCATATTGTAACACTTTCCTTCTGCCTGTGACTATATTTCAAAGTTTCATTTAAACAAAATGCCTCCTTGTTTTCAAACTGACGGACAGACGCAATTATGAGTTTGTTCATTGTGACGTCATTTACCATGACACGCACTTAAATCCTAAACACGAATTGTACCAAATACCTTACAGGCCTACATTATATACGTACATACTATATCCCGAAATACTGTACAAAACACCAAATGATGTACTTTTCATGTTTTGCGTGGAAACTGCTTCAAGGACTCTAGCTTCTGTTCGTATCCGTTACAGATTTCAATGAGAACGAGGAGCGTAATTTTCCTCGCGCATCACTTCGGTGACCCTGCACTATTTCGGCATTGAGCTTTGCATTATCACATAATCGTCAAATTTAAAAGATTAAGATAAAGTATGTGAAAGACGGGAAAGTTCATGGGCATTATTCTGAGCGGTATACCCGAGTCAGTGTGATCTCCTATTACCGATGTTACAGTTAATAGGATAATGCACCGAAAATTGGGCGAGATTGCATATCCAAACATAACTCGTCGAGCTGACTGCAGATTGATAACATGGTTAGCTTTCCACTTTTCACATCATTCAATCCATCAACCCTATTACTTCAAGCCATGCCTCATGTTATGACTGCTTTATGATACTTTCTTATCTACATCAGGAGGTTCATTAGCCCAGTCAATCTTGCAAAGTGTCATGTGAAAGACATGCTGATGTCTCTGAGAGTATGAATTTGTTTTTATGATTAGTGGGTTTTCGACAAAAAGAAAATAAAAGAATATGTTACATACTAGTAGGCCAAACTTGACCCTATTTCTGCCACTATCTGTCACAAAATTCCGGAATGGCTCAATTTTCGACTTGCCAGCAATCGTAAAGGTCATCGCAACCAGGATTAGAATAGTCAAAGGGGAGCAGAAGATCTCTATCTAGCGTTTGGAACTCCCTCCTTTCTCCGTTTTCGACTGAACATATGAATATTCGATCCCACCCGGCCGCACTGGGACGCCTGGCCGCAAAGACAGGGACACACACTCATGAAGTCACTGTATCTTGTCCCGATCTGCTTCGCCATACTTCATATGCAAATCGGTCCAATAAGCACTGCTGGTGACATCTTGATATTATGGAAAAAGACAACATCTTGTTAAAAAATCTTGTCTCTGGTAACATCACTTCTAGCCATCTTGGCGGTTAACGAAACGCAGAGCACGTACATTGTTTTTTTTTAACGACCACCAGAAATGACAATTGAATAAAGCAGTTGCCTAACAGAGAAAACAATGACAACAGTGCCATCAGTGTGCAGATAAAAAAAATATAATTAAAAGGAGCGAGTGCGACATCTGAAACTTTCACAATTTATCTCATGAAGATATCTGCACTCTATGCCAGTATTCTCGAGACAAAGTGTTTGAACTATGCAGAGACCAGCTCGCAGAACAACAACAAAAATCCCACCCATATCCGCTCGCTCGGGAGTGTTACGTCAATGTCAAACCATACCTACGGTGTGGTTTGCCACGAATTCACACTGCATCAGTTTAGGACCTCTCCGACGAAGCGTTTTCCTAGGAGTGGTCCTGGTGGGTAATAAGGGAAAAGATTCCCAGTCACACAGCGCTGTTTACGCAGCTTTTGGGCACAATCCCGCACCGCATTCATTACCTTGAACCCTTGGCCTGGCGCCTTTACAAAAACGAAACTCCCCATAGCCAAAGGACCTACTACTCGTCTTTTGCTCTCACTTTCTTCGCCCATCTCCTTCTCTCTTTCCTTCTCTTCCCATTTTCCCCTCTCCTCTCTCTATTTTCATCTTCATTCTCATCTTCCTCTACCTCTCTATCACTCATTCCCTCCTCGTCTCTGATTCCTCCATTCTCGGTTCATGCTTTTCTTCGACTATCTCTCACCGTCTCGGTGTTTGGTAATGTAATTTGTCGATTTTCATGGAAAGAAGAATGTTATTAAGAATACAATGCTTGTAGCAGCTGCGACAACGATATTGTGCGATTTTACCAGGTACTTATAGGGGTGCAGGGACACAGAATGATACCAAGGGAGAAAGGTCGTTCTTTTGACGACACGGCACTTATGCAAATCCCACCTTGCCGACCTCTCATCTGACAAGCGACCGCTGAACTGAACTGGAAGCACCTAGAGTAGCAGCCAATCGTGAGATGTGTCTTCTCTGGAAAACCTGGAGAATGATGACTTTTCAGGAAAGAAAAAAAAGAGAAGGTAAAGATGTGAAGGGAGGGGCAGGGATGCCCGGTGATGCTGCTTAATCGCGAAGCTACTTGCAGCGTCACGTTGGTATGATCGCACGCCTCGAGTTGGAATTTCCAAAATCTACCGTCAACCTGCTCAATGGCCAGAGTCGTCGTATTTTATGAATTATCCTTTCAATGTTTCCGGGGGGGGGGGGAGGGGAGGTGCGGAGGAGGAAGAAATAAAATGGTCTGCAAAGAGTCTTGAAAATCATCCCACTCGTATGCATGTGGTGAGGCGGTACGCCTAGTCTTTTTTTTTTTACTTTAAAAATGCCAGTTTAAAGAATAGGCTTGAGCTCCTATAGGGGTACTCCCGTAGAATGCAAATCTGTAATTAGAACAAGGACGACGTCCCTCCTGGTGTATCCCGTTACAGCTAATAACTGTTCCAATGATCTCCGTCGGGCTGACAAAATGTTATGGCATTAAAGGCATGATGTTTCATATGTGTCAAATAGGAAGGTTGGTTGTTTGGTGAGTGATTATAAGAATTCAAGAATAAGCAAATATCTGAATTAGTAAATGAACGAATTCATATTTCGTCATAAAGACCTCAGTATAATCAAATGCGTTTGCATGATATAGGAAATGCTTCTACAGATACACACGATAAAGTTGAAGCGAAATTAAGTACTCAAAATAATAAACGAAATTTAATGTTCTGTAAGATAGGACCTGATAAGATTCAACTATAAAAACATATTTCTAAAGAAATCAAAGAATAGAAACAATAACTGCTAGTACTACTTTTGGACTTTATACTTTAAGTATCCCAGTAAAAGAAATCTTTGTAAAATGTTCCGTGAAGGTTAACTCTGATATAGGTGGCAAAAATGTTGGCACCTCACTGAATTTTGTTTTAGAAATGCATTGGGAGAGGGAGATTCGTATTTGTATTACACGATTTAAAGTATATGCATGCTATATCTGCATTGCATTTGATCATGTCTTTCGCTTTAAGATATAACTTCCTCTTAATTTTGGATGACGTAGAACAGTGACACTTCCGGCAGTGTTCTGTATCCCTTGCTGATGTTTGCATTACATTTCATAGTTGGCATATTGATAGGAATTGGGGTGTAATCGCATTTGCGCAACATTCATAAGACTCCAAAGGTAAACACCCTAAAAGCCATCAGGATGCAATATCTCCGAAGCACCACCAACCGTTCGTACTACTGGACCATCGAGGATGCCCGAATTGAGGTTGGAAAGCAGATGAGTCCTTCAGGCTTCTGGCGTTCCTTCTATTTGGCAATCGATATCCATTTTCAGTTTCAGAATAAACCAATCACCGTGGGGAGGGCCGTACTGTTTGAACATGCTTCTGCGCTGTACGGTGAGACTCATCCGAAGTACACGATTGCTTTTTAAAGATCGTTTTAGTGGACAAGCAGCTAGTTTAATTCATTAATGTGTTTAATCAAAGCAATAAATATTTACCCCCGCAATGGGGCCGGAGATATCGCCATTGTGTTCGGGGAGCTGGGATCGCATCGATTTGGCTTTGGAAAGGAGGGTGGGTTTGCTTGGGGGGAGGCTGCGGAAAGACGGAGTTGTTTTAATAGCCCTGTAGGTATTTACCGATGAGCTGTCCCCGGCTGGCGAGGCAAACAGGAGGGTAGGTCATGATCATTATTCCTCCGGCTGTTAGCCGTCGTCATCAGGGGTAGCCATGCATGTATGTGGGTTGGAAAAGGGTGTAGCTGGGATGGTCACCGAGGAGAGCTGCATGAACTTGTTGGGGTTGGAATGGGGTGATGTTGGAGTTGGGGTGGGGCAGGAATGAGACACTTGTGGAATGGAAACGGTATTAAATATAGAATGTTCCGGCAAGATATGGACAGGTGGTAGGGAGGGGAATATATACAATAATGTCCGCCAAGTCTACCGCAGTGTTTCTTATGTGATCGGTTGATATTGCCACTTCTTGGTGACAGCGGCAAGCAATTATTCATGTTTCTTCCCTAACGCCATGGGCTAGATATCACATCCGAATCTTCACCGCTTCGATTGACCGACAAAGCTCCGAAAATGTCTCCGTTGTTCACACTGGTCATATCACGAGTAAGCTTATAGATCGGGCTGCCTCCAGTGGCTCTATTTATACATTCATCTTGTCTTATGACATGTTCTTTTAAGAGGTTTGTTCTCATATCTATGTCGTGTTAAGAGTATTCAAGCCGTCCCGGTCTTAGTATGTACACATCTCGTGAATATCTTGTTTGTCGTCCGTGACTGTCACGACCATTTGTTTCACAATCCCAGATTAAAATAGATAAGAAGATGAGAAAGATTATACGATTTCGACAGAGATTCCTCATGACAGGCTAGGAACTGAAGTAAAAGCGGCTGCACTGCACATCGGTTCGTCTATTCTGGGAGCTCGTGAAGGAATATCGATTGGAATACTCAAGAGGATCCCAGATCCGCCATTGAAGAGCAGTCTTGGGTATCTACGATGCAGGCTGCTAAAGGTACCAAGTGTGATGCATGCACGTTGGAGGAAATACCACGTGACCCCGTCCACGTGACATTCTGTGATTGGCCCCTCCTCTAAGTGGATGATGATCAATCGCGTTTCCCGCCTTTATACTCTTTTCTTTTTTTCATCATCAATATTTGAGGTACAGTGGTGCGATGTTCTGTGTCTTTATAGTCTGTACAGGTCATCGGGTCATGACAAACTACGTCATCCCGTGTCCAGGAATATTCCAAATCTAACGCTTGAAACACCTTCAGCATTTCATCTTATCGTATATTAATGTGCGGGGTTTTTTTAAAACTCAAATGGATTTGTTTTCGTGCATCCTGTCTGCAAGAGGCTTATCTAAGAACATCATAATTTCGTAAGTGACCTGATAAGGTACAAAGAGTATATACGTACCTATAGATCTGCACTATTGTCGACAGTGTTTAGCTTTTGCAAGAACTTTTGGATTGACGTAACGCATATTTATAAGTCACGTATCATTAGGCAAGCGTGAGATTCTTTGCAAACACATGACATAAACCTTGACAGAAAACAATAAATTACGTATTTTGAAGGAGTATTTAAGGCAAAAAAAAATGACAATCAATTTCCCAAAGGGTCGGAGATCAAGACTCGTGACCTGTTGAAGTGATATCTTATGTCTGTTACTTCTCGCATGCACATTAGCAAGTCATGTGCTAATTCTTATTGGCATCTTATTAAGGTTATTTGTGGTGAGTTGGAAAGTGCTCCTACAGTTCAAACGAAGTAGGTCTACCGTGATGTAAACTTTCCATAGTGCGATAACTTCACGACGAATATGATCTTCTTGTCCAGGGATGGTTTGCTTGAACTCTGACTGTCCCTCTTCAGTCTGTTTGTCATTCCTGGTTTAGATGATACCCATTTGTGGGATTTCATGATATTTACAATATTCATCAAGGAGGCTTTGGGCAGAGAGAGGGGGTCAGCATTTCCCCCTTGGGAAATATCCAAGCAGAATTCAAGCACGATGACGGCGTATTATCAGTGGACCTGAATCGGGATGACACGATATCCTAACCGGGACAATTATGCAAATGAGCTTTTTGGGAGATCATCTTGACCCCAAATCATGGAGCTGTGTAAACCGGGTAAGGAGCCGCCCCCTTAGAGCACGTCTCCTATTTGTGCAAGGTGGATCAAAACATATCCCTCCCTCCAGAGGAAGAGATGGAGTGGTCTCCAGTGATGCCTTCCAGACGTGATGGACAGAACGCCATTGTGTGCACCTGCGGATGGTCCTCCCGCTAAAGACGTCACATACCTGCTGCCTGAGAGAAGAGCAATCTCAGTAATATGATTTTCTGTAGAAAATAACTTTCATGCAAACACGACCACACACGTACCTGTTCGCCTCCCCTTTTTACACTGTGCGAAAATATGATCTTGCGATCATTTAAGCACGTTGGTATCAAACGCTTCTATTATTCATCATAGGATACACCCCAGTGGGATCACAAATTTAACAAAATAAATCATGATTACACTGTATCTAAATATAATGATATTATGTCGTAACCATTTGCGATTTGTTATTTGTAGTGGTGACTGGAGTTGTAGAGATGTAATGTAACATTTAATGACAATATCGTCGAATTCCATGCATGTTTTGGCAATGAAAAAAAGAACATCGTGGCAGCAAGCGATCTGTCCACTCTTTCTAGGAAGCAGAACATCATATATCATCATGGCAGTTTGGTAGGATGGATCTTGAAACCTGTGAAAACGATGTCTTTAATCATCGTTCAATTGTGTATTCATCATGTATATAGGTGATTCCAGCTGGTGCCGCATCGTCCTATATACTGATCATTTTAGCCATTGTCCGGTTCATCAAACAGTGATTTGTAGTATGCTGCAGCTTTTGGACCAGACCGTAGGCTAAGAATTGTGAGACTGTCAAAAAAAAATCTCTCGACACCCTCACCGTGATTGACGCTAACAAGAAGCCTGCCTTATCATTTTTATGTGTGTAATTCAACAAAATGAAATCATATTTTGTTCCTTTTCATTAGACTCATACACCCAAAACCGTTCGAACTTCTTGTCGCTTTTGTAAAATCTTCAGTTTTGAAATGTAATGTATCCCTTTTATGATGGAATTTGAAACACATCCTGAGCTCGGCTGCATAGAGGATATTCCTTGGACTTTTTTCGTCACACATGTGTTATTTTGTAACCATGAGCGCCACATATATTTCCGGATAATCTGTAAACCTGTCCAGAGATGAGATGTTACGACCGGGGAGCTCACCTTTGGTTTATTTCTGGTCGTCTGGATCCCCTCCGTTGATAATTACCAATCCTGTTTTCCAGATTCTCACAACCTGACAATGACGCTGTAGTGACATTCAAGTAATCAATACTTGTTGCTCGTACACAAAGAGGTGAGATGTCGTATGTTTTCCATTGTCCACGGTAGGACCACTATCCCTGCTACCAGCTCCGGGGGATGAATAGAAGCGTCTTTGCTTACTCCAACAAAATATAAATCTCGAGGCTATATGGAGCGATGTTGTCTTCCGTTGCCTCTTTTCTCGGTTGTCGACACTGCGATCAGAGCGATACTGCCACCAGCGGAAATTAATCTTTGCAGCTCAGGGTTGTTTTCTTGTAGTTGCTTCTCCGGTATACGAACGGAACTCTACTTACACGGTGAAATGCAATTTGGCTGGCAGGAACCTTCTAAACCCGGAAGTAGTCGCTCAGTCAAAGAAATTCCACACCCTCTCACAACAACTACCTAGAGTACTTAATCATTCATTATGAAATAAAGTAATAATAAAGGTCTTTTTAATACGAACGAACCCAACTTACACGGTGAAACGCAATTTGGCTGGCAGGAACCTTCTAAACCTGGAAGTAGTCGCTCAGTCAAAGAAATTCCACACCCTCTCACAACAATCACCTAGAGTACTTAATCATTCATTATGAAATAAAGTAATAATAAAGGTCTTTTTAAGGGATTTTTGGCTGATGTTACATAATCTCCATTTAAATTTGATACTCTTTCCACTCATATTTAAAATTCTTTATTCAGAAAACTTTGTCACAGAATTATATAGATGTACAGATGTATTAAATTACTTGATTAGATTGTGAAAAAGACATCAACATGCCTATCATAATGATCATCTTTGGTTTGGGTCAACCATACTATTATCGAGTATCAGTGTCTTTCAGCAGGTAAAGAGATTGAGCCGCAGTTGGTCAAGTAAAAATTTTGCGGCTTTCATTCTTACTTAACCAATATTTCGTTGCTGGACATCTCCAGAAAAAAGAAACATCCCCAGCCATTGTTTATACATTAACTTCTTGAAACTTTGTGAAATGTTTTTGAGAAACTACAAACGCGATGAACCCTTTGCATTTGAAAACTTTTACATCCTACATCATGAGAAAATCGAAACTAGGATCGGCAATCAGGTTTGGTGAAGTGGTTTGAACTCGTAGCAATTTAGACCAAATATTCCCAACATTTCGCTTATTTTGAACCTATTCGAACAATTTGAAAATGTAATTTACTTTTCATCAACGCAGTAATGAAAAAATGATGATAAAATATCTGGAGGTCTCTCATCCTATCTAAGAACTACGTTCGTTTACATTCTGAGACGCACAACTAGATGATGTAGTCATTTTTTGTGCACTGCTTGCAGTGACAGAGAAAAACTTAGGTTACAGGTTGACCCTAATTTGGTTTTAGACGAGGCGAGACTACATAAACGCCCCGATCGGAACGCAAATTTTCGAGATTCGTATATTTAGACCCCCCTTTTCGCGCCTTAATTTTTTTAGATGGTTATCAGTCATTGTATCTTTCGCGGCATTACCTTACTGGCACTCCCTGTCAGACATCCGTTAAGAATGCAAGGTTTGGAGGCACAAGTGAAGCATGGTGTAAATCGGCGACAGGATGTTATTAGTTACCATGGTGACAGTTTAGGGATAAGATGAATTTAGCATGCTTCACTGAGGAGAAGCTGGCGCGCGCTGTGTACAGCCGACTAAAGCGTTTGGCGCCATTTTGTCAATGTCACAATGCTGACACTGAGAAAGACACCAGATACAGTATGCAAAGACAACATATTTGTGAGTGCGATATATCACTTATATATCATCAAGGGCACAAGTTATGATTCTCATGCCTCAGGAACTCACTGGCTGACGAAATAAATAGGTGAAGATTGACGAAATTTTACATCACTCTCATCATGCCGCAAACCCCTGGGAGCCGAACCATGCTGAAACCGAAGAAATGTCCACTGGTAGTGTTCTGTTCGGCAGATTCTATTCGGTTTGAATACTGTGGGATGAAGCATGTTCAACCTACGTTCACCTATAGCTGCTGCATGACTGAGAGGAAGTCACTCCAGGATTTAAAGAGAAGAGGTTAGAAAAACGGAATTTTGTGTCTTAACACTGATAAAAAGATGACGTCGAGTCTGCAACATATACGATGTTTCTCAAAAATGTATATCAGTCCACTAGAATCTCTGAAATAATTTTGGCCCTATCAGTGCTGCAAATCGTACCTCGCAGAATTAACAATCTTTTTAACGTGTACGAGTTGATCTCAAGTCAGAGGCTGACTTGGAGAAGGTTTCGCCCACACAGGGAATTATGGGAAGTACCTCCGGATAGTGATCAGCAATAATCACTTCCGGGTCGTTATTCTACCGCCTCTGTAATTTCACGGCGCCATTCGTTCTCATCCGAAATATTATTGCAGGCCATTACGCATCATACGCTGAAACCGCTTTCTATTGTTTTACCTGATTTCTAATTTTACAGGCTATTTCATTCAGGTCCCACCGGTATGGCGAAGCCGCTTCACCCTCCTTGACGGAAGGATGCAAAAAGATCGAGTACAGTTGTCAAAACAAACCGCTCCGTCGCAATTGCGGTTAGATGCGCTAACCATATCCATGTTCTGGATGGTTGATTATCACCTCTGATACCCGCAACATCATCTCGTGGCTTTTCTGCCGAGACATTAAGTTGCTGATGGTTTCTGGCGAAACTTTGGTACTCTTCGCTCGGCTTTTATTTCATTCTTCTTTCAAGCAGTGTTGGAAAATGCAGCGTGACATGAAAAGAGCACAACGGCCTGAAAGAGAGAGAGAGAGAGAGAGAGAGAGAGAGAGAGAGATAGAGATAGAACTGGATAAAAAAGAAGATGGAAAGAGCTTGCAATTTTACACTCGGAAGATCAATAATCACCTTTATGCCCTCGACTCCAACAAAAATGTAGATGATGTTTTCGTTTTTTCTACCGCATTTAGTTTTGGGAGCGAAGTCGCAGTAAAGGATGTCTGCCAAGCCGAAAGCAATAGGGAGAGTTGGTTACTAATATACCAACACGCCATCATCACAAGCCTTAATTTGCTTTGAGCGAGTGAAATTTATCATACCTTAAAGGCGTGCCCTAGAGGGAGCACTTCATTCCCATTTGGCGGAACACTTTGTTCTTGTTGGTACGGTAAATAATAGGATCTGTCCTTGCTGTTTTTTATCGAGTTTTGCCTAGATTCCAAGATCTATTTTCTTATCCTTGTCTGTAGGCCAGTAAAGTATCTCAGAGCTACAAACTATCCCACATGTTGGCAGTAGAGGCAATGAATATGTACCATTATGCAGAAAAAAGGAGAAAATTCTTAATAAATGCAGTAATAAAACAGGTAAATGGACATTACCTGCAGTTTCTTTGAAGTTTCCGCATACTCATCAGAGAGTCAAGCTCATCTTATGGAAGAAATTACAAATTGACCAATCTAGATGACTAAGTGTATGATGGACATCGTCCTTTGGTAAATTACATTACTGGTCACAGAACACCAACTTGACAACACGTTATTTGCAACAACGTTGCCTGTAGTCCACCTTGTCTATCCTAACGTTGGGGCTTTCTCGGTGTTTGTGATTTTTCCCGTTTCCCTTTACATTGATATACGCGTAAATATATTATGCTATACGTAAGGACTATGATACGCATCAAAACTGTGGACCGTTTAGCTAAGACAGTCTCCTCAGCATGTTTACTTGACAAAGAGAAACATACAGACAAACAAACAAACAAGCCAAGTAACTATGACACAACGTTATCCCAAGATTCTCTAACCAGAAGAAAGCAGTTTCTTGAGGCATCTCTGTCACATGATTTGCTGTAACCACCGATAATTTGTCACACATTAGCACACATAATACACACATAAACACGCAATCTTACGAACCTTTGAGCAAATAGACACATTCTATATTCTCACACGGAAACGAGACATCTCTACTTCTGAGAGAAGAAAAACGATGGACAGGGAAAGTTATTGATTATATCTTCAGGATGTGTGGTATGGAATTCCAAACGACGGCTGTCCGGCGGATGCAAGCGAAGTTCTTCGGGCAGTTAACAAGCAGGAGTAGCTGACCTATACTGTCGTTCTCCTCTTAAAGGGAGAACTCATCGATTGCTCAAAGCCACAGAAAATCTTAAATTCGATCCGGGTTGGTCGTGATAGTTAAGGCTCATTTTGGAAGTTCATCCACAAAAGTGGATTCCGGTTATGTACTTAGCGTTTCCCTGCTTGCATGAAAAACAGGTTCTTGGAAAGTTAAGCTAAGACGATCATCCTTCAGTTGCTAATGAAAGATGGCTTTAAGTTAAAATGAGACAGCTCATCTATATCTGGTTGTCGCAAGCTGTGTGGAGGCGTTGTTGATCAGATGCTAGATGTTAGATGTGACAGAAAACAGGTATTATTAGAGCTTATAGAAGAGCTCAGAAGAAGGAAGTTTGAGAAGTTAATTTCGTTATTTTTAGCACATTATTATATTGATTAACTGATAAACAATGCTGTAACTTGACATTATGCGGCACTGGAGTATTCATGCAGGGCGGTAAGCATGTACGGAAAATCCCCTCTTCTTTATATTTTTGGTTCCTGGACAAAGACGTTACTCTTCCCAAACGAAATCAATCAATTTTAATCAGTCTCCCAGGGCTCATCTTAGATTACAAAACACAATCCCACTCGTGTATTTTTCATCATAATTTCAGCGATGTATTCAGTGATAATGATTGTCAGGCATGAAATAACAGGTGTATTTTTACATCGACTGTTTGTATCTCATCTTTGACAGACAAGGACTTCTCTTCAGTCTCTGAGGATCTTCTTTAGTGGCGGTGTTGGTCGATTTGCTCTAGGACAGCGAGCTCGGAGCGGGAGTGGCTCAACCAAACACGACCGCGTCAATTAGGAGCTGAATTTGTTCTTAAACGATCGTTATAAAATCTAGGGGGCCCCCATCACTTGCGGTGATTTCAGGGGCATTTGAGTGGAAACCAAAGGATTAACTTAGCGGAACACACTTCCCAATTTAGTGCATTTCGTATCTTTATCCGAAAAAAAAAAATAAAGAAACGCTGCGCCCTGCTAAAACTTGGAGGAATGCATCAGCGAATTACAAACAACGGCAATAGCTGTCCATGTATGTATGTATGTATGTAGATATATATATATATATATATATATATATATATATATATATATATATATATGTGTGTGTGTGTGTGTGTGTGTGTGTGTGTGTGTGTGTGTGCATGTGTGCTTAAAACTCTATAAGTATGAGGAGCTCGGACATCCTCACTAATCATGATTAGAATACCCAGGCTGTTGTGTAAACCCAATTCCGGTCATTTTTCGCTCCTGAAGTGCTCCATACCGCAAAGTCATTTTATAATCTTTTGAATCCTTTTTTTTTCTCATGATACAATACTTTTCTGGAAAATCGTGATTGAAGATGACTGGACTAAGAGCGTAAGATGATGTCATATATGCTCGATATCGTAACTGAAACGTGTTTCATAGTAACGGTTAGCTGATCATTGCGAGAAATCATCATCATGACTACGGCAAAAATTAAAACCGTAAGTTAAAATGTGACTTAAGCCCCCCCCCCCAAAAAAAAGAGGAAACAACAACAACAACAACAACACACACACACACACACGCACACACACACACACACACTAATGATAATACTGCTTCATATCACGTGTCTTCGCCTAGCCGATAGCACCGTGGAAGACATTGCCAATTTGATGCACTGCAAACCTCGATCTTACTTAGATAATCATTAGGAGGCCAACCATTATGCAGGTTGTGAAGTAACCCCGCCAGGCGCACGAGGAAAAAAAAATAAGGCAACACGATACACGCCATGTCTTTCAGGAATCTTGCGTCCCCAAGGAAATTAATTTTGCGAGCTTTCCTTCGCAACATTTATCTTGTCTTTCTACGAGCAAGATTGACATTTTATTGGATTCAAACTGCCACGAAATGGCCTCAAGATATAGACAGGCTGATGTCAAAATACTTCTCTCCGGAAAGAAATAGTTGCAAGATATTTTCTTTAATAGTGAGAATCACTTTTGAGTGGCATTTCCCAGGCGTTTTTACTATCATTCTGCATGGTCGGAGTCGCCATTGTAGAAAGTGATATTATATACGTGCGGACATAAAACAAGAGTGGTCGTTAGATTTTCCTCCCGTAGGCTCATCGAGCGACATTCATCTTGCACTTGAAGCTATTACAACCTTGTTTACTCTCTCTTTAAGGGCATCAACTCCAGAGTTGTGGCCAGACACAGAATTTCGTGATGATTTTGTTTCCGTCCTACAAAATGAAAGGTAAAAGTCAAGCATTTTATTTTCTTGTTGTATGTTATTTTCTTTGGTTTGTAGGTTATAACGTTGCAGTTAAATGCAATATGTGTACTTGCGAGATTTTCTTTTCAGTGAAGCGTTTGACAGGTGAATCATTCACGAGTCATTCACATTGCAGACAAAGTAAACAAACGCTTGAGAGATGTAAAGTGGCTCTTTGCGTGCTTCATGAACACTACACTGTTTAACAATCTCTGATTAACCCTGAATCAGCACTAAAAAAAGAGAGAGTGATGTAAATGCCATAGGACTGTGAGGTTTTCAGTCCAGCATTCAGTTAGAGTAAATCAAGCCGTTTAAACAAGAAGAATTTCCTATATGGACAATAAATGAATCTGAATCTGAATTTGAATCTGAAATTGAAAAAAAATATGATGAACGATAGAACACTGTCTGACTGTTGTTTATCAGAGTAGACTATCACCTGCCTTTTTATTACAATTGAAGCAACTTTTAGATGTTCACTTGATTCTAGGTGTGCCCTATTTTTACGGCATGGTAGGTATCATTTACAATTTATTCTCCCCAAGTAAGATGGACACATTTTTTTTTTCTCTTTTTTATCGTGATAACCAAATTGTGCACCTTGCTACAGTGATCCTACTTTGGATGATATTTTTAGGACGCTTATTTCATAGACGAGAGATATAGAGAACGATTGAAGGGAAAATAGATATAAATCGATCAAATATTCGGGGAGCATCCGTTCCGATGACATCGCTATTGTTAGCAGTCCAACTTCTGAGGGTATATATCAAAACCTCGCATGACGACAAAGCTAGCCTCTCTCTCTCTCTCCCTCTCTTTCATTCCAGCTCAATCTCTCTTTCTTACGTTGTAAGGGATCGCCTTTCGTACAATCGCTGTGTCGTTGTGTCGGGGATTCGTGCATTGCTACAGGCGAGACACGAACCAGTTATATTCTCTTTTTATACTCCAGGAGAAAAATATAGCGGGCTTTTCTCCTATAGAGCCAATTGATACGCGTCAATTAAAAATTATTCTCGCGAGGAACATATCACATGGAAGACGCTGGTTATGGTATTCATAACCACCTGTAAATGTGCGGTAGTGCTACTCTATCTGTGTGTGTGTGTGTGTGTGTGTGTGTGTGTGTTTGCATGTGTTTGCGGGGTACTCCTTCAAGTACCTATTGCTAGTTTGTGTTTGTGTGTGTGTGTGTGTGTGTATGCGTTAGCATGTAGATTAGAATTGTGGATTTCATGCGCTTCACGCGTTCAGAATACAATGTGTACAATTATGTCACCGAATAGCACGTGTTGTGTTTATGCTGCTTCAAAGAATACAACTGTGTAAATCATGATATTTGGAGTCGTCAGATCCGATGTGATTTGGGATTTTCGCTAGCTATCATTTTTACCCTACTAGAAAAAATTTGTAAAGTGCTTGAGTAGAGAGTACGGAATTACTGTTTAGAGTCTTTTTAAGGAGAAATTTCTCATGCCTACGATACACTTAAATATTTCAGCTCCTTAGTGAATATTACTGTGAGTGAGAAGAAAATGCTAACTAACTAGATCTCAAACGGCCAGATTAGAGCAAAAAAAAAAAAAACAACACAACAACCCACAGAATTACGGTTGGAAGTTTGACAGAAATATTTCTGTGGCTAGAACTATCAGTCAGGGATTTTCAGCTGTGACATTTTCCCAACGTTTTGAATATAGTCATAATCAAGTCACTTAAGTCACTTCAAGAGAGTATCAAAGACGCAATGTCTGCAGCTGTAGCTTCTTTCGCTTTACGGAGTATGTTTGGCCGCCTCCGTTGATGTGGAGCAGTCGAAGAAAGCAGGCGCCACTACAAAAACCTGATCATTGCCTACTTACTGGTGAACACACATTATCAAAATGAGTCTGACTTCTAGATAAATGATAACTCAACAACCGCAACATACTTTCAATCATGCAGTAACCAAATCCTCGGGACACTTGTCTGACTTCCTGAACATTCACAGGAAACCGGTCCGTGATTGTCTCATGAGGATCTTGGCTCTTCCCTTTTTCTTTTTCTTTTCCGACGTTGCGAATAATTCATAACTCTTAGCTCGGGGCTCCTCTACTTTGGCGCGTCCTTAAGAGCGCTGAACCTTCGCGTCTTTACAACGTCAGAGTCCTTGTCTGGGAACCATTTCAAGAGCGAGCTTGTATCACAAGGGTCGACCTCCCCTCCCCCCTCCCCGCCTCCTCCCCACCCTAAACACCCCACTGCTGCTGTCCTTTTGACGTCAAGATTCAGAGATTGAGTTCTATGTCTCTTGTGTGTGCAATAGTGTTTTCCCCCTCCCACACACACATTCACACAATCCCACTATCACACTTATCACCATTCATCGGAGCGTGACAGCTACATTTGCAGCCATTGGCAGGATCCTCCAAGTCTAATTTTGGAGGGTACAAACATCCTCTGGTAAACGCTGTGAAACGATTAGGAGTTAAATTTTGAGTGTACATTTTAAGATCCTGGCAAGCCAAAGTATTCTCTGGTGATGCGGTTGGCTACAGCAGAAAAGAACTTGCATGCTGTACAAGCACTTTGAGGGTAAAGCCTTGTGATAAACCGTTGCATTTATTCTATGTATTGATTTTTAACCTGGCAGCAGGCATGCCTGAGTTCGTTAAGACTTGGTACTTGAGTTCAAACTTCCGACCTCTGCATCCATTTATTGTTCGACAAACATTAAATAGTCAACCAAGAGCAAAATGCGATAAGATCTTCGATAGTCGACTACTCGTTGTTTGCAAGAAACTGACCTCAGAAGGTGTTTATCTGTTTGTGGTTCTTCTCCATCTCACAAATCTCTCTTCCAGTGCCGCCCCCCCCCCCCCGCTGCCCACATTCTCACTTTGCATTTCATTCTCAACATCCATGTCGTTCCACCCGACCCATGTTACTCCACTATTGACCACCACCTGTTGTCTTGTCTCGTCTTATTCACATTCCATCTCTTCTTCTACGACATTTCTTTTCATCTTCCTGTTACGTAACCCTCGCTGAACCGTAGACTACGTTAACCTTGTCCTTGTATGTCCTTCAGTGTGGTCAAGATTTGTTGTCACGACTCAACCCAAATTCAGCAAACGTGGAATGCGTTCCTAACAGGATGACGTTGCCTTTTCCACTGCCCTGGGTCTCAATGACCCAATTAACTGACCAAGGTTAGACCGAGCAGGTGTATTACCCCACATTCCTGGTGAGGAACACTCCAGTAGATAGATAGTCGATAGCTTCATATTTGGGTACTAGTATGCGAATGTTCTGACCCTAAACAAGTGCTATAAGAAAGTGTTTAGGGAAGTACGTAGGAACTGGGTTCTGACTCTGCTGAGCTGCTTTTCACTGGACGAGGTAGTATTGGCAGCAGTGGGCGTGGACGTGGTGGTAACAGCCACAGAGAGTGTTCATGCAGACACCAACTTGCACCATAAACGTTGCTTGCAAACTCGACTACACACCTTAGAATGGCGAGGTAATCAAACTAATAAACAAACAAATTACCAAGGACCGACGTTTGCCAGCGATCGGTGAGAGTATAAGAAAAAAAGGTCTGCGACGAAAAAAAAAATCGTTTCACTGTCGTGACTGTGGAAGATGATCAAAGTACCTCGACATGAGTATTTGTGATTCTACACATTACAAAATTTGATGTTACAGCAACCCCTAATGAAATCGAATAATCGTATTGTTCATGCTACTCAGATGTTTCCGTATCATCAAATACCTGTTAGTAATTGAATCACAAGTGAAATCAGGGACATTAGCGTTGTCGATATCAGACTTTCCAGCGAAGGGGTCCAAAGACAAAAGTGCAGTAATCATACTTCCGCATTCCTGCTGAATTATCAACTTGAAATCAGAACCAAAATCAGGGAACGTGAAAATTCTACAGTGTTCCAAAAACTGTTATTACTTGGGGAGGAACGTGTCCGGCATTTCCCTACTTTCAAACCACAATCCGATTCCTTTACAAGTGATGCCATTATGACACCACTCGGGAGTTGAATTCTCATGAGTATCGTTAATCATCAGCTATTGCACTGTGGATATGTTAACAAAAACAAAACAAAACAGACTGCACTACAAATGAGGTCGGACAAATGTGGAGGAATTGAGACTTTGATGTCTGAGCGGAATATCAATCATGTTGTATAATTCTTAATATCGTCGTGATTACAGCATCTCTACCAATCAGTATTCTGTAACAGGTTCAGCAGGGTATTTCTGCTGTTTCCTAAAAAAAAGTTCCCCTTGTGAAGGAGCATTTCTAATTTACCCGTTTTCTTGCTGGGGTATAGTTTGTTCTGAGGGAAGTTGTCGATTAGTATGGACATGCTGTATCCAATCACTGGCGCCCTAACGACATGGGAGCCGCAGGGAACCGTTTCAAACAGACGATGGCTGAAGGACCACGTGACAGCCGCTATCACGACAGTATCTTTATCGAACGCTTTCGTCTAGAAAAAAAAAAAAGACTCGTGTTTGGTCTCATGTCGTGCAAGTCGCACTGCATTGGATCAATACGAACAGTAGTAATTTCGTCGAAAATTGGGACGGTCCATTTATCATCATTCATCATCTATTGCCTATCAATTTGTGAAATGGAGAACATGTCTGCCCACCCATTATCGAGTGCTTGTACAAGTGATTCGATGCGTATTACATCTACAAACAACTGAGCGAGATAATTGTTTATTCTGAGCGGGACTGTAGGGAGTCTAGTCCCAAGTCACGGGATGCCAGTGGGGCAGACAACCCGCTCCATCTGGACAGCAGGGACGTGCTGAGTCGACTGACTCATTCAAACAACTCCCTAAGTGCGGATGAAATCCGTGCAGCCATCGCGCTTCTCAGTAAGCATTAATGGGTAATGATGCTTTTTAGTATCATGAAATGAATGCCTACCATTATTCTGGTCTGGTATAATCGATTGAAGCAGGGTTTGTTCAGTAAACGAAATCTGATCGAAATATTTGGCCGTTTACGCTGAACAAAAGAGTTCCATTACTGTTCCGTTTGATGCGATACTGCGAAATGAAACGCGATTGCTTAGCAAAGGTAATTGACAAATAAGTTATACAACAATGATGAGATAAAGCGGCCCTTACTCATTCTTTTCTCGGCAAACATGCAACGCACACTCACACAAACATACACACACACACACATTATGTACATGTGTGTGTGTGTGTGTATGTTCGGAACCTGAAGAGGCTGCAGAGTGAACGAAACTCGATGAGAGATGGGAATGTTTTCATTCACACAAATTTCGTATCCCATGCAGGGGCGGATCCAGGATTTCCGTAAAGAGGGGGCACCTTTACAAAATTAAGGGGGGGGGGGCGCACGCACCCCTCCCCATTTGTTTTTAACCGTGCGCTCCTCCCTGGATCCGCCACTGCCATGTTTTCCTTCTCTCTCTTATATTAGAATCGGGAAGAAAAAGAATGACATGTTTAACAGAACATTATTACAGATATATAGTACCTGAGCGGATTAAAAAAGGAAGTGTTGTTTGCGGTATAAGTTTGCGGTATAAACAATGAGAGAAAATGCATTTTTTGTTTAAAATTCAAATCGACATTTGTATACTTTAATCAGTGGTGTTTATTTGATCATCATTCAAATCACAAACTTCATTCATGTCTGCATCGTATGTCACTAAAATAGATGATATTCTTTCTATTTTTAAAGGTTCTTTAAAGGAATAAAAGCGGTAGAAGGATGACGTAGAAATCTAAAAAAAAAAATAGGAGAGGAAAGAGGCTCAGATATTGGATAAAAGCAGCTGACATTGATTTCAGTATTTTAAAGATTCATAGCAGAGAGATGGCAGTGCCCGAAATGCGAATAGGAAGTAGATAGAAGTACATCTGACAACCACAAGAAAACTTACCTTTTTTCTTAGCTTGTTATATAGGAAAAGATGTAGTCATGCATGCCCATAATTTGAGGTGATGGTAGTGTTCTATTTGTCTCTCTCTTTCAATATGAAACTTTGGACGAAAAACAAGAACAAAAAGCACACATGCATGATCTCATAGGGATCAAGGTAACGGAGTTGATGAGAGTGAAAGTAATGGCCTCTAGCATACAGCTTTCGGAGGTTGAGACAGAAAATAATCGTCCACTGTAGCTTCAAAGCTCACACTACCTCTTTCTTTTTCTCTCTGTCTCTTTGTGTCTATGTCTGTTTGTCTGTCTCTCCAACAAACACACACATACACACACACACACACATATATATATATATATATATATATATATATATATGGGGTATATATATTCTACTCATATAATTGTGACAGAGAGAGAGAGAGAGAGATATGGAAGGGGTGTGCTAGATATTCGTGGTTCACATAATCTTAGTTACACAGTCCTTGCATGGAGATAATCTAAGTAGCGTATAGCAACACAACATGTTTCCTTCACAATAAAACACGTAACAATGTGGACTGAGATATGTTTTGCATTTACCAGTAATTAAACGTGAAACCTCCTGTGGCGCATCAGTCTGAAAGCGTGAAAGTAGTTTCGGTTTGCACTTCGGCCGGAGTGATTGGGAAAATTTCACGTTTTGCACGATCTCTTTTCCTTTACATGTCGATACATTGTACTCCATTCCCACTACTTCTCACCTCTCTACCTTTTCTCCACTCAGCATCTCCGGAGCTCTCCACTTTCAATCTCTTTCTCTCTGTCTATTACATCTCTTCATTTCTTCCATGTCTTTGCTTCAAGAGCATCTATTCCTATTTGTTTCGTTTCTCTTTCCCTGTTTAATGTTCTCCTCCCTACTAATACATCTCTACATTTTGTTCAAACGACTCTCTTCAGTCGCTAGATTTTTTTTTTGTCTGTTCCCTCCTTGTTTCCCATTCTCCCTGCTCAATATATTTATTCATGTATTCGCCATTCCCGCCTCTAACTTTAACTCTTTGATATTTTCTTCTCCGCTGCGCTTCCGCTTGAATATCCATCACGTCACGTGATTTTGTTAGCATGATGCTAGAACCGAGCCGCGCTATTCGTTTACCGTGTAGTAAATGTGCGATATCAGGTTACGCCGCTGTAGTTTGTGAGGAATTTAAGACAGAGTCCCACGCCTCCTTCTTTCTTTGCTCTTCTTCGACGGTAGCGAACATGGAGCAAACATAATGGACGAGCCGTGTTTCGGCGGGAAGGCATACCTCTTTTTTGTCGTCATTCATGTTTTATTAAATCGGTGCGCCCTAAAGCTGTTGTGACTGATGCTTGAAACGCCGTATTTTGGAAAAAAAGACCAAGCTTTCAGCTACAAACGTATATTCTATGAGAACTACCTTTGTGTCCTTAAAGTGCAATCCCATATCATGCTCAAGTTGACCTGGACAAGAAGAGTAAAATCAGGCAAACAAAATCGTAGAAATTTCATTAAGATCGAATCAGATTAAAGAAAATTGTGGAATTTAAAGTTTTGAATGTTTTCCTGAAAAAGGTTGTGACAGGAGGAGCAGCCACGTGCGCAAATTAGAGATAGCGATGATACCATTTCCTCACAAGTTGCCCCTTAATTTCATTTCATTTCATTTCATTTTATTTCATTTGATTTGATTTTATTTCATTTATCTCCACTTTAAATCATCATTGAATTTATATTTGTACATAGACCCTCACTAAATATTCCGTTTGGGAGAAAGAAAACGACAGCAGCAACAACAAAACACATACACACATACACAGAACAGATATCGACGTAGCACTAGGAATGGTATCTTTCTCAATAAATAATTTCTGTTTTGCAATACCATAAGCTCTTTTATTTTCAAGGTTTTCCGGCATTGGCCTCTTACGAATTGAATATGTGATTGAGGCCACATTGATAATACATTTTGGTAAATATGTGAACATTGATTTGTATTCCACTACATTATTATTTCATATCTTACCTTGATGAGGCATCTATAATTTTTTTCGCCTGGTTTCATTTTACCCATTGCATTCAACTTACTCAATGTGGAGTGGAACTTTGAAATTAGAGTTTCATGATGTTTCTACAAAATCACACGTTTTCAAAAGTTAAAAAAGGGAATTTTA
The DNA here is from genome assembly GCF_040938485.1 of Diadema antillarum. NCBI lineage: Eukaryota > Metazoa > Echinodermata > Echinoidea > Diadematoida > Diadematidae > Diadema > Diadema antillarum. The sequence goes on from NW_027270961.1 coordinate 2,279,321, forward strand.
TCGTAAGTTGTTTGACAAAAAGTACATGCTTTTAACATGGATGTAATGAACATAACTGATTGGCTTTCATATCCATTTCCGAAGAAATGATGAACTCCTAGATTATTGCTTAAAATGCATTTTTTGTTTAATTTTAATTCCAAAGAAATATAAAAGTGATAGATTAATGCTCAAAATTTGGAGATATGTGGACATTAACATAATCATTCTGAACTGTTGTGTCTACTCTACATAGCAAGAACACGTCTATAAATATTGTCAACCATTCTCTGGTCAATGGCAGTCTAGCATTCGTGATGTCTCGTCGGCATGGTAGGTCATTCTGACAGAAACTTTGAAGTAAGTGATCCTTGAATCAAGTCTATCCTTGATAAAGTGGTTACCTCAGCATTACTCCTTTAAAAGATTAACGACGAGTGAAATGCATGCAGCTGATATCATTTACATTCGCTCTTAAAAAAGCACAAGATTTAATTTTTTGGATTGCACGGTGTGAGCGATTTCTCTAGCTCCATTGATTTTCTATGAGGACTAGGCGATGCTATTCTTAGGTCGAAGCAACATGAATGCTCTTGAACAGAGACTAGCTGAGGCTGAGGGAATTTGGTCTCTTTTAGCTCAAGCACGCCACGCTGAATAACTAATGGCTGCCTAAGAACGAATTCTATCCGCTCTAATCACGGCGATGTGAGAACAAACAAAGGACTCATGCGATGTGTAGGGACAACATAGCCATCCAGGTTCCAAAGATATCCTTGACGTCTGTGTGCAAATTGCATGAGCGATATGATGACGGAACCGTCTGCTAAATTATCCCCCTAAGCCCTGACGTGGTACATACTAGGTAGACCTCACCCCCCTGTATATATGTATATAAATATATATATATATATATATATATATATATATATATATATATATATATACATATATATACATACATATAATATATATATATATATATATATGTATATATATCTATATGTATATATATTGTAGTTGTTCCGCGTATTGGCAGTACTAGAAATAGCAATAATAAAGTCACAACAGAGGAATGCAGGGAATGCATTGATAGCCAATCTTGATTTAATGAATAATCCGAATTTTCGAGGAACCTTCCTCTTCTTCAGGGATGACAGTGCGAAAGTCATCCCTGAAGAAGAGGAAGGTTCCTCGAAAATTCGGATTATTCATTAAATCAAGATTGACTATCAATGCATTCCCTGCATTCCTCTATATGTATATATATATGTATATATATGTATATATATATATATATATATATATATATATATGTGTGTGTGTGTGTGTGTGTGTGTGTGTGTGTGCAGTGGCGGATCCAGGGAGGACCACAACCGGCGCACGCCCCCCTTTATTTTTTGTTGAAACAAAAGAAATAAAAAGAAAAAATGGGGGAGGGGTGCGTGCGCCCCCCTTTAATTTTGTAAACGCGCCCCCTCTTTACGGAATTCCTGGATCCGCCCCTGGTGTGTGTGTAAAACTTCTTATCCACTGAAGATGTGAACATATCAAATTGCGAAGGATAATCATATGGTTCCATGACAGTTTCTCGTGCGACAATATTGCTCCCATGGAATAATTATCTGCACGCGAAGCCAAACATAAATTCTACCAAGAAACATATCCTAATCCTAATCCTAATCCTTAAATCAAACTAAATCTAAAACCCTATCACAACCTTAATTCCCTGGAGAAAATAAGACCACGAGCAATTGTCACAGGAGTATCATGCCATGTCACGTAATAAATACACATTAATAATTCATGAAGATACACTATCCACTGAAGATATGAAACCAGTTTCAGTTTCAGTTTCAGTTTATTTTATTTAATCACGGCAATTTGCTTCAGCAAAGCTGTTCTTCTGCAAATCCGTGAACAACATAAAAATAGCAGAAATACATACAAACTGCATATACAATGATAAAGAAAGGAACAAGTGTCAGGTAACAACAAAAACAACGATAAATTAAAATATGTACTATACAAAAAAAAAAAAAGGAAAACGGAACATATACCTACGGTAACATGTTATGTTAACAATATCAAATAGAGAAAGAGAGAAAAAAAAATCCTGGGCAGTTGCTTAGGCTACAGCATAGATATATCAAGAGCTCGTTTGAAACTGGTGAGAGAGAGCTTACTTTTCAAGTCATAGGCTAACTGATTCCAACTCTGGACTCCTCTAAAGGAAAGAGTTCTTTTTCCAACTTCTGTTTTTACCTTATACAATACAATTTTTTTCATACTGTTTCTCAGAAAATAATTTGTTACATATTCTTCAAAATATTGCAATACATACTCTGGAAGCATTCCATTAGAAATTTTATACATAACATGTAGTAATTGTTTATACCTTCGTTTTTCCAAAGTATCTAATGACAAACAATTGTAGATTGCTGAGGTCGAATATCTTGGTTCAACCAAAAGGACAGTTTTTAAAGCTCTATTTTGAATGATTTGCAATTTTTCAGAATCCGTTTTTCGCAAATTACCCCATACAACGCTGCAATAATCGAATTTGCTCTGAATAATGGACTTGTAGAATACAAGAGCAGTTTTTTCAGTTATACAAAATCTTATTCTTTTCAATAAATAAAGACTTTTCACTGTGCTTTTTATCACCTTATCCACCTGTTGGCTCCAATCAAGATGTTGGTCAAGATAAACTCCTAAGTATTTACAACAAGTAACAGAGGGAACCTCACATTCGTCAATGCTGACTCTCAATACCTTGTTCCCAATCCTCTTTCTGGAACCTATTAACATCGCTTCACACTTTTTCACATTCAAAGCAAGTGAGTTTACTTCCAACCATTGTGACAAGCACGTCAAGTCTTTATTGAGACCTCTTTGTATTTGACCGAGATCTTTGCCAGGTAAATAAAGACATGTATCGTCAGCGTATAAATGGACCTTACATTCCTTAATGCAATCAGGCAAATCGTTGATGTATACATTGAATAACAAGGGCCCTAACGTAGAGCCCTGTGGGATTCCACATGTTACATACATAGGCTCGGATATGGAGCCATCAATAGTAGTATATTGAACACGATCACGGAGATAATTACCAAACCATTTACATGCATTACTATTCAATCCAAGGAGAGATAACTTATGAAGAAGTGTCGCATGATTGACTGTGTCGAATGCCTTTTTGAGGTCAATGGAGACCATTCCAACCATTTCACCCTTATCTAAGCTACGAAGCATTTCTTCTGTGACACAAAGTAAAGCAGTCATTGTGGAATGGGCAGGTCTGAAGCCTGATTGATTTGGGTTAATAATATCATTCTATGCAAATAATCATACAACTGATTAAAGATGAGCTTTTCGATTACTTTTGTAATAACAGACAAAACAGATATCGGTCTGTAATTACCCATCTCACTTCGACTACCACTTTTATACACTGGTGTAACTTTTGACACCTTCCATTGTTCTGGAATGCAACCACAATTCAAAGAAAGATTAAATATGTACCTAAGTGGTTTTGCAATTATACGTATAACAGGCTTTATCAATGTCATTGGAATAGTGTCCATTCCGTATGAGTTTTTCATTGGCATACTTTCAACCACTTTCACAATGTCTTCTTCAGTAACATCTTCAAATGAGAACATGGAACTCCTTTTCGGTACATATTTTGCAATCTCTTCCTCTGTTCTTTGATCATGACTCTTGCAAATCGCATCTCCTATTTTTGTGAAATATGCATTAAAACAATTTGACATATCAGTTTTACACTTGACCTGTGTGTTATTTTAATATAACCATTAAACAATATACGGATTGCGGATCATGGATAATGTATGTTCACGTTTACACACACACACACACACACACATTATATATATATATATATACATATACATATACATATATAATTTGAAAACATTGTACGTGAAACTTCATATCCACGAGAGATGTGAACACATCAGAGCTGTCGGATTCAACCTGGTCTAACTTTAGGGTCTGACATGCTATTGAGGGAGGTTTGCGTTTATCAAGAGACTGATAATCTCCCACACCCTCCGGTCAGAACATTGTGTATTAAAAGTCATTATCTCTTATACCAAGTGGGTGTAGTATAATAGAAGAGCTTTGAGAAAGCACGCCTGCACCTCCAGTTTTCCATGATTACTTCCCGTTGCATAAGGAATGACTGGCGGGAGATTCTACATACAATAACCATGGTGTTTTACCCGAAGGATTTGAAGTGCATTGAGAAAGGCATTAAGCCCCTAAGGACTTATACTCTATAGGGACTCATAAGCTTCCAGAATAGCATATCAAGCTTGTATGGTCCTTTCGGCAAAACTCATCATCTGCTTTATTGTAAGGTTTAGTTCCAACCACAAATACATTCAACTCGAATTTTCCCTGGTAGTCATTGTCGCACCGCCTAGGCCAGAGCACGCACAATGCAGCCTTTGTGCCACATGCGCGCGATGGGTATCAAACATTTAAATTTTGCTATTTCCTGATTCCCTGAATAGCATGTATTGATCGCTCCGTTTTCAGCATTGCATAGAATACGATTGCAAAGATTGCGCTCATGATATCTTTCCAGCGCTTGATACCATTTAGCGTTTGTTTACATTAAAGTGTTTGCCTATGTAGTGGAAGAACAGTTTCAGAATCCTCTGCGGTTGAGGATCATCATAAATTGATCCACTATTGCAAGATTATATTTATGTAATCTTTGACGAGTATTATCTTGACTGACCCATGCAGTAAATCGAAATATTTTGACGTCCGTCGGCAACATAAATTTCTGTGCTGCATTGTGTGGGCTCACCTGATGTGGAAATAACATACAGATGTCCGTTCTTGTCCCATTACAGTGTGTATTGTCATAGCAACGGCTCCTTCATGCTGCTCTGCTGCTTCATCGTAGATTGGAATATCTGTCGCTCCTTGTTGAAAATCAATTCTATTTTTCTTGTTTCTACGCAGAATGAAGAGTTCGTTCTCTTGGCAACCGTTGACAACTAGGACTCTTTATGATTGTCTTTCAACAGCGGAAGGTAGGTAAGTGGCCGCTCTCATGACATGGAGAAATTCAAACTTAAAGTAATTTCAATGAGAAAGTCAAACACATGAACATTCTTTTAATAATAGGAGGGGAAATAACGAAAACAAAAACCAAGCTTGTGTGATGATTGCCAGTTTAAGAAAAAGGATATGGGACAAAGCGGGTGACGGTAAATGCGGAAGAAGGAAACTCCACAATTGCTTCTGCTCGATTGTTCTAACAGTGTGATTTTTATTGTTAAAAAAAGTACAAAGTGAAATAGAATCTTGTTCACAAGGAACTGTATGTGGCTCTTTATTTCTCATCACACATTTGGTAGATTCGAGGAATGAGATGGACATGACAAGAGTATGACAAGTAAAGACAGTAAAATACAAATAGTCTTATTGAATCATACTTGGCGTCATTCTGTACAAATATAGATTACGGTTTGCATTATCCTATCGTGAAAACTTGGTCTTGTTTTTTTCTGAATCCGTTTACCCATATTTATGACATGTGTGATTTTAGTTTCTCCCTCAGACCAATGCGAAGTGAAAAATGAAATGCATTGTTTTTTTGGCATGGTTGCAAAATGCATTATGAGTCACTAATACTGGAGGGGAAACAGTGTGGTGAAGACACAAACATGACCACACTAATGGTTGTCCGGTTCGCCCAAATTTCCTTGATGGAACGTCTATCTAACCTGTTAAGAAAAAAAAAAAAGGTCACTACCACTCACGCCTCAAATCGATTGATGGACGGATTCAGGAGATGGAACGGTGGCGTAATAGGCTGGTTTCCTAATGTATTCAATTGTACGGATGCTTTTTTACCCCCTAGAATTGTTCAAGTCGTCCATTTCCACTAACGTTTGGTTGTCAGGCCTTACCGGTTTTCAGATGTTTTGAATATATTACTATTTTGTACATCACCGTTGTATTACAAGATTCCAAACAATAACAAGCATACTAATTTTGGTTGCATGTGATAAGAAAATTGTGGTAGATCTTGATGTCTAATTAAATGTCTTTTGATACATTCACGGAGGAGTCAGGTATAAGCTTTATCTAAAATATGTAATGACATACTGTAAGCATGGTAAGGACACATTAATTTCTAGCGGTCAATCCAGGAAGCTACTGGATTTCCTCCGTTGGTCATTGATGAGGATTGTAAAAATAATGGGCACAAAATCTGATTGAATTACAATATTAAGAGTTTGAGCGCAAAAACGGCTTAAGTGCCATTTTTAACGTTTTAAAGTAAGACCGTCGTCAGACAGAACAAAATACAACCTTTTCAATGTTGCCTCACTTGCTATAAAAACAAGAAACGTTCTTGGTGTTACGCTTGAAAAAATTCCATAATTTATTTAGATTTTCTGTTTTTCGTCATCTTTCACCGCAAATATCTCAAATTGACAGAAATCGAGTTAACTCGTTTTGTTACCAAACTCTTCACACATTGCGATCAAATGCTCAATTAATGTTCCTTCGTATATATATATATATATATATATATATATATATATATGCGAAGAATCAAATATAAACACCATGATGAATGGAGGAATTAAACGCCATGAAACAAGCATACAACAAACTAAAATAGACGTTCCAACACAGTAGGTGAAAAAATACAAGAAACAAGGAAATAACAAGAGCACTATACTTTCACACTATTATCTAAAGTAGTTTAAGAGAGTTCAGTTCAGTTCAGTTCAGGTCAGTTTTTATTCACCATCAATTTAGGAGTATATAATAAAAAGATACACAGAGATACATAACTATATCTTCTTCTTCTTCTTCTTCTTCTTCTTCTTCTTCTTCTTCCGGATGAAGTACTGACCTCTGGAAAGAGTATTTTCGTACTTTGTGCAGTGCTGAAGCTAGTGTGCCACGCTGCATTGTTTGATGCTTTTTTTGTGCAATTGATGTAATATACGCTATAAAAAGTTAAAAAGTGATCTTTGTGCAAGTAGAATTAGCTTCTCTTCCAACTAGATTTGACGCAGTGTCACCGCAGTGACGGAGAATGTATATCAATATACATTTCAAGTTTGTACATTTGGTTTGGTGGGAGAGGGAAAAAACAGCATGCATATATATATATATATATATATATATATATATATATATGTATATGCATAGATACCATGGCAAACAACGGCGAAAATCCAGGAGAGATGAAAAAAGAGTAGAAAACGAGGTGAGTATGATTGGAAAGATGGGAGTATATAAGCGAAAGATGGACTCGAGACATAGGTGCTCGCAACCGATGATTTTCATTCATGTGAGTACAAAGTGTGAGTAGGATGACAATAGATTTGTCAATTTCCCCTCGGGAGGAGCATGTTAAAGGACAATCTCTCAAATCGTGATAAAGTAGAACTATGCTTTATGTCTTCTGGAAGAGCATTCCATAGTTTGGGGAATTTTACTTAGAATGAGTTCAGGGCTAATGTTGTGCGTACCTTTGGTTGTCTCCGTTAATTCCTCTGACGGGTATCATACAAATGAACAGAGCTAACTAATACGAATAAATCATTAAACACATTTGGTAATAATAAAGGGATCTTTAGTTTGTAAAAATACTGTGAGAAATTACACCTTTAAATGTTGATAATTTAATGTCTCCTTTACTCACATTCTTTGATTTGTTGGCAGTGCTTTACAAATTATGAAACGTCATTTCGCTGTAAATTTACTCGAGGTTATACAATAATAGAAAAATGTTGTTAGTCAAAATATATCTATGCAACACATCCCCTTGAGAACATGATTTTGACTTTAAAAGTTATTTTATTCACAAGAAGGTTTCCCTTTATCATGTTTATCGTTTCTCCTTAAATATTGATACTGGATAAAATTTCACCACCCAAGGCTATTACTTAACATGAAAAAAAAATGCCAAAATGATAGAATCTTTAGATCCTGTAATGATAACAGTTTTCAAAGTTTCCTAAGGACTTCTGCGGTAGTCAAAGTGACAGGGAAATTGATAATGCAAGGAAGAGGACAGCATCAATCTCCACCGACCCTTTTATATAGCACATCCATCCTTCACTTAGATTTGTCTGTATTTGATTATTAAATGCAGGTAAATAATTTCGCATCTTGAAGATCACTACAATGTAGAGAGAGTTGCTAGGCACTTGAATTATTAAACGGCATGAGATCCATCAATGTGTAGTATGACACCATAAAGGTAAGATACTATTAAAATGAGCAGGTAGCACAAGAATTATTCTTATCATAAATGCAGCACCATTCCTCTCACTTGCATTGCGGACCAAGTTGAAAAAAAAAAAACACGGAGAAAAACTTGTGTGAACAGCACGCTCGCCAGCTTGCCATCACAGACGCTGTGCGCATGCGTCCCAAACCACCACCGTATGAAGAAGCTGCTTCCCGTTACTCTTTAAAGCGACTTGAGAGCTAGGCGGAGCAAGAGCACACCGTCGACCACCACTCTCGTTAGCTAATAAGCCTCAAAAGCAGCTATAGGGAAGGTTGGCTCTCTCTCTCTCCTCTCTCTCTCCCTCTCATTCCGGGTAATGCGTGTGTTGATAAAGTCCGTTGTTTGACCAGGCTTGTCACACGGATACCGTCGCCGAGTTCCATCTTGGAGTGGCGCGCCGCGCGCTTCTTTTGTGAGCCTAATGCAATTTTCATCATTTGTGAGTCTGAAATGCCTGCAGTAACGATATAACGTCGTCCTTGAGCGTACATACCTGATCATTTGCAGCGGATTTATGCAAGGAATCGCAAGAAAAGAACTCATCCTGGTACTTGATTGAAGGATATAAGCCACGCGAACCTGTAATGGATATTCCTGGTCTTGGTAAGTGTGTTCACATAGAAAAAGAATGTCTCGCATAAAGAAGTAAAAGGATATGTTGCTCTAGAGAAAGTTAAACAAACATCTTAATCCAAAGCGACGTAACATCTTGTAGTTTTTTTTTTTTTTAACGTAACTTCATGGATTATCGGTTAGAAAAAAAAAAACTATTCAGGTCTGAATGTCATTAACTTGCAATTGTAAACTTTACACTGTCTTTTTCGTCGGGTTTGTCGCTGTTTGTTCCGTCAGATTTATTTTGTTACTTACCTTCTTTTGTTACTTATCTACTTAAACAGCCGGTCCTATTGCTAGTAATAGGTGCTTGCGTTTGTATGTTCTGCAAAATTTTGCATATTGGGAGAAAAGCGACTGGCATTACTCATAAAATGTAGTTTTCAAGGCCTCTACTCTTCATTTCATAGCCGTTTCGGCCCTTTGAATATCTAATTTTAATTGACACTGTCTCCACTCGCGTACCCATGGTAACATAATAAGAGAGAGAGAGAGAGAGAGAGAGAGAGAGGGAGAGACGGGTCAAAAGAGGATATAGTTTAATGATAATTTTTTCTTTCTCCGCGTGATCTCTTTGGAATTGGACTTAAAAATTGGAGTCAAGGCGTTCGTTAATAATGGATACATGCTGTGACGTGAGAATCAAATCAGTGGCTAGCTTGCTGTGGGTAACAGTTCATTAAGCACACTCTAAGGAAATGGAGGAATGGCGAGCTATACACTGCCGGCGACTCGTTCTCTTCCTCCGCCACGGAGAATCCGCAGCTATTCTTTTCTTCGCAGACTACAGCAGCCTGCATCTGCCGTTCGAATCTGATATTCATCAGAATACCTTTCCTTTGCTCATCTAACAGACAATGAGAGTTTGCCGTCAACAATGGGTCACGTGAAAGATGAGATCCAACGCCTGAATGACATGGCAAAAGGGGTGATTCGATGGAATGGGTCTGCTTTTTCCAACATACGACTTGTTCTCAAAGCGACCATCATTTTTACCCCCGATAAAGGCCGCCCCTTGACGTATGTTAGCAGTTTCCTTTATGTGCCGTGAGCCATGACGCGTGGCGAGACTTTTTATTTTTGTTCCTTCGTAGAGAATAATTCATACCAATCTGACGGTTTGAATGGAGCTCACAATCCCATATGAAGCGATAAATTATCTAGATGCAATTTGCGTTTTGGAATTTAGTTGCTTTTTTTCATCAGGAACAAAATTTAAGTAAACGTCGAGCTGCACAATATTATACTGATAAAAATTTGTCGTGATGCTAGTTGATGAAAGTGTCATTGACTTATCCTTCCCGTTGGACTCACAATCACTGTAAATAACTGAAAATGTGAATTATACGTAAGTGTATCAGATGCTACCTTTCCTAGACCTCAAAATGATATTTTGATGATAATGAGGATAAAATCGGCTAAAAGGAATGCTCGTGGACAAATCTACTTCACTGCGTTTTCAAAGTACATTGATGGACAAATCCATTGCATGACCATAATTCTTCAGGTATTAAAAAATACTTGAGGATGATGCGGTATGAGTGTTTTAATGGGAATTCCAGAGGGGATGTACATGAGCTCAGAAAACATAGTCGTCTGATACTGTAGACGTTATTGTACTGTCTGTGAATGAGGTAATACGGCGTCGTGCAGAGTGACAAGATGAGAGACACCGCGATACGAAGGAGATTGATTGCGGAGACACGTGTATGACCTGCAGAGGCTAGGGCACCATGGAGGGGGTCTCATGGTCTTGTTTTCGGGCTTTAAAGAACCCTGTGTGAAAGTTTCACAAGTGAAACTTAAATAAAATCTGTCGTGTACATGAAAACAGGCACCTACGCAAGCATTTGAAGTACAGCCACTTTGTGTAGAGTAGAGTGAGTAGAGAAGAGTGCATGACGCTCAATGATATCAGGACTTCAAATAAGATCAAAGTATGATGGTAGAAGTTTCAAAAAGACCGGTTACTGTTTAAAAAAATGGTGACTGTAGGGCGATGATATCAACAAATAATCTACTGAAATATAAATTCGTGGCGGCGACTGACATTACTGTTCCATGAAGACATGAACAGTGTGAAATTTCATAAATCTAAGTCCTATCTAGATAAGGTATTTATAATTCTGTCGTTTGGTTTACCCTTGTAATGTTCAAGTGTGTATGGAGTGGTGTTCGACCTTGATATATCACTTTTTTCTCTATGTCAAATAGCCACACATACATAATATTCCAGTCGAATTGACTTCTCAACATTTTCCAGATGATAATCAAAATGGTCATGTATATCTCATAGAAGATTAAAGAATAGCCTTGCATTCGCTACTGTACAATTATGTTAATCGCGCGAAACATTTCAAGCGTTTCTGATCCCTTTTCGTTAAAAAAAAGTGAAAAGTTGAAGTTCAAGGAGACACCGCGGGCGTATTTTTCTGCCGACTTGATTTGAAATGCTGTTATAGCTCGACGACAGCACTGTGGAAGATCAGTAAACCGATTGGAAAAGGAAAGGGTAATCTATGGATAGGAAACTCTATGGTTGACTTAACCGACTCATGAAGTGAGAATTTTCAGCTCTAAATCCATAAACATGATTTTCCGTGAATTCCTCAGGGTCTGTTTCTCTTAGGAAGAGTACGCTGGTTAGTATAAGACTATTCTTGGTGGCATTCGTATGAGAAAAAAAATCTTTCAGTGAAGCATGTGAGATTTTCACCAAGGTAACAGGGAGGTTTAAAAGGGAAACCTACAGTTCCAAAGCAAGATTGACGATGATGCAAACCACAATTGCTGGCCAAACTAAATTCTCACTTCATGTCCACTTGTCTTTTCCTTGCCAATAGCTCATTTTTACCTACTTGAGGTACCATCTTGCTCAAATTAACCTTGTGTATCACGGGATTGTGAAATTCGTATGCTGAATCATGAGATGAAATTAAGACTACGTCATTACTGGCACCGGCATGTGAAAGTGTTGTTACATGGTGAATAATATCATGCAATATATTAGTCCATTGTCCCTAACTGTTTAGATATTAACTTTTTACGAAAAATGAAAACAATAACAGCAAGAGATGGAGACATGACATCTGGTTTATGAATAACACAAATATCAGTCGGTTTAGTAGGTTGATAATTATATAGCTTGACACGAACTATAGTTTGCATTTCGACCTTATAATATTTGTGGTTAGAATGATGCCAACATGATGTCAACAGATAAATACTCATTTCGGTCGTGTTGGTGTAATCATTATTTGTAAGCATTTGTCTGAGATCCGTTCCTCTTATATCTATATCTCTAGCATTCCTAAAGACCCCTGATGAAAATGTTCCTTTGTAAGATTGTCCGAAAAGATAAGAAAATTATCCAAGCCAGAAATCTACCAGTTACAAAAAATAAACATTTCCCGATGCGTGGTACAAGCTCTATAATGACTGTTTGAATGTAGGCCTTTCCCAGGTATACCAAAGTCTTATACATGTATCATATCGATTGCTTTGTGGCGTATTTAGGGATCAATTCTTTCTCTGCACACTTTTCCCGTTTCTACAAGTTAACCTGTATCTGTTAGGCGCAATTAGAATGACACGCCTCGACTCTTGGATAGAAATTACGCTTGCAATGGAAATCGGAGAAGAAGTCGTTTTGTGAGTTGATTCGGAGTGAATGATGACGAGATTTCTCCTTGTCAAAGTCGCCTTGAGACTGTACCGCCATCATGCAAATCTGACATTCTAACCATGTCGTCGTTTATTAATCTGACGATTCGTCAGCAGTTGCTGTAAGTGAACTCATTCAGAATGAAACTTTGACATTGTGATAAAGGCTCCCTACGATGGAAAAGTAGATAGATAGATAAATAGATAGATAGGGAGAGAGAGGGAGGGAAGGAAGGGAAAGGGGCTTACTGGGGAAAGAGAATGGATGCGATTGTAATTTCCAGTAGAGATGAGGTTTCGTGACTCCACATTCCCGGCAATCATGTGCGTTACTGGCTATTAGCGAGGCCAAAAGTCTCTCACCCTCGCAACCGCCTTGCGGACGGAATAGCATTTTATCGGCATTAATGCCCACCACTCCTCGCTGTGTACACATTCATGCATCACGCCAGTTTTCAAAATAAGCAAACATGCGTGATTACACATATCGTATCTCTCAAAGACTGCGTGATTACTCTCAGACCCCAGCATCTGACAGGGAACAGCCTCAAATGATAAATGGGTATTGCAGTTTGAAGCGTCAACGACTACTTATCTTTATCACGTACTATTTTGAACGTTATTGAATGCTTTCTTTCATTCTAAAGCTCTTCCAATTATCTTTGTAACTTTACAGAAACTATCCATTAACATTTACGGCCAATTGGACTGGTGTATTGTCTTTAAGATCGTATGTGTCTGCTGCAAATGCCCACACCCCCTTTCCTGAGACAGTGAAAGTGAAATGACTGCAACACTTCATTTCTATAAATGTTGCAGTTCCTAAGAAGGGGCAAGACTATGATCACGTTGGGGGAACTTTTTCTCGAGCCATTGCTTGAACGGCACTCTTGACACTGTTTCCAAGTCTGGATAGAAAAATCCTCAAGATGCTCATATTATTTTGAGCGCTACCCAGGGAATTAAAATTTTAGAAGACCGTGCACATTATGACCACTCTCCCGCAATATATCGATGTATATATTACCTTCTTCATGCATTGAATAGTAGCAACCCAACAACAACAACAACAACAACAACAACAACAACAACAACAACAATAATAATAATAATAATAATAATAATAATAATAATAATAATAATAACAACAACAACAACAACAACAACAACAGCAGCAACAACCAAAACACCAAAGGCTCTGTCGAGCCTTGTCCGACATAGCATAGTCAATGTATGGATTCAATCTGGAGGCCTGGAAATTATGCATTCACTCAAACTTCTACGACATTGATACATTGTGATATGTATTTGTAAAACCGCTGTGGTACATTGCAGTCGATAAAACACTGGCCATGTGCCTAGCAGGTTCTGGGGTCGAATCTTGCATGCTGTATCCCCTCTTAACCCAGGTGAATGAACGCGTACATGGCGTTGCTTGGGTATCGGACTGGCAGGGCATTGTTGGGAAGCAGAGTGTTTACATTGAAGACACTTTCCCGGGCAAGTCTGCCAATTCCCGGACGGACGGATATCAATATAACATCATTTCCACATTATTGCTCCCCATCAAAACCACTCTGGTACTGATGTGATTGAGGCTCAGTAGAGTCGGCCATTCATCTTTCGGTTTTTCAACCCACCAAAACGTTCTGCTCAGGGCATAGTGCTGAAATGTAGAGCCGTAATCCGATTTCAGTCGGAAGTCTATATTGAATTCATCATAAATCGCAGGTGGGATTTGGGGATTACGAAGGACTTAACCCATATTTGGAGAGAATGTGGAGGAGATGACTTTATGGAAGTAATCAATTAAAGGTCCTGTTTACCCTTGGGAACAGTAATTAAAAAAATCAAGATATGACATTTAATGCATATGTGTAGGTCTGTTGTACCACAAAACATTCTATCATATAACATTTTCGCGATGTAGCCTAAAATATATGGAGATATCTGTATTTTTCTCATTAAATCGTAACTGTATAGACGGTTTAATCTGGAAGCATTTTTATTACAACTATTGTTCGCATTTTGTATATTTAACAATACTTAACATCGATTTTAGTGATTCATTTTTACAGTGGTTGTTTCTGTTCCTAAGTCACATTTTAGAACTATTTTAAAGCACTAATGCTGGGTTTTTGTTTCATCTGCAAATGGTAAAATATGCCTTTAAGACTAAACTCTATCAACAAAATCTGATATACTGTAGTTATTTAAGAATTCGTCTGTACAAACTAGCTCCTAGGCGTTCAAATTTAGGGCTAGTCTAAGAGGTCCGAGTATTCAAAGGGGTAAAGGTCCATGGGTGTCGGGGTCTTGTGCCATGTATTCTGTATTCACAGTATGAAAGGTTTGGAATTCTAGGCCCGTTATATCACCTAAAGTATGTCCTTGACCAAGACACTTCGTCCCAACGCCACTCTTCTAAGGAACATAAATAACGGTCTTTGTTTGCAAGGTTAACGTTATCTAAGTTGGATTCAACAGTCTGACGATGGGGGTAGTCATATATGTCGTAACGCGGTAAAGAGGTACTTAACTGAGACGACATTATCATATTACGATGTCATGTGTTATGATGTCATAATCACAACGGCGATGACATGAACGATGATTAGTTCTACCAATCGGGGGGGGGGGGGGGGGGGGGGGTTGAACTCAGACATTACACACCGTGCCACGCTATGTACTGTGATGTCAAATGCCATGCACAGAGTTTCAAGGTTAGACAAAGTAGACTTTTCTGGAGCGTGGGAGTTTGGTTATCATGATTCACGTTAGAACATTAAGATCGTAAGATGGCGTTTCCGGATAATCTAATCTTTGGATAAGATGTGATGGAATTTGAGCGATGAGACGGATAGCAAACACAGTTAAATGCTAAATTGGCTTAGTTAACTGGTTGCCGTCGATACTATTCTGATAATTCCCGATTCTCATAAGATAATTACACGGAACATGCTTTTCTCATAAGCAGCGGGTACTCGACAGCACGTTACTGTTTTCGGGTGGAAAAAAAACCAGGTGTAACTAAAATGTTGTTGATGACATCTAATGGAAAGAGAAAGAAGTCGTGAAGGGGTCTTATCACGTGTCTATGACGTTTGTCTCTAGAGCAAATTGTACGTTTGGAGCGCGGGAGTTTAATTATACTCTGGGAGACACCGACTCTGTAATCTATCCAAGAGTTTCGATCTTAATGCACATATCAAATAGATTCAGGCGAAAGTGAATGGATCATCCTCTGATTAGATTAATTGCTGATTGAAATTTAATGCTCTTTAGGGTTTTATTTGCGCCCAGCTGTATTTTTCAACGTAACTATTAACATCAGTGTGAAATGGGCTGGATACGCGACCGGCCAACATAATATTGTTGGTGTGTAATTTATGAGCGAAGTCTTCATCATGGGGTCTGTTTCAGAAGGGAAAAAAAAGAATCAGCATCAGGATATGCTTTATTATCTTTCCGATCGGGGCAGTTCGTCTCGAGAAACCCACACGACCTGTTTGTCAATCCATTTTTGATACCCAGTAAATCTTTTTCACATTTCGACGTCGGCGACTCTAGAATTAGCCTAGATAAATTACATCGAATGTGCATGATGTGACTTGGAAAGTCCTAAATATTATCTTGCTTGGAATCGGATGGTGTTTATGTGTGCGTCAATGTCAAAATCAAGCTCCGGTTAGAGTTTAAAATTGATAAAGGAAAGGGGTGGGGAGATTAAATGGAAAGAACACAGATGATTATTAACAACGGTTGCAAATCCTGCTGCCCAGTTGTTAACTTTCACTAAAAAGCTTTATTCCATATCACCAAGTCTTCGTTCTTTACATTGGCTGCCAGTTAAAAAGAAAAGGACCACATTAAGATTATGTTATTGGTACATCATTCAATTAACTGTTTTTCCCCCGCATACCTGCGTGACTTTATTTCAAAATACTGTACAATCCGACACAAACTCTGCGTTTGTGTACAGATGCACTGTTACTTCAAAACCCAGAATAAAACATGGATGGGAAATCGTACTTTCTCAGTTATGGGACCAAAACTGTGGATTCAATTACCTATTCAGCTAGGCCAATTATTATTATCTACAGGAACATTCAAATCCAAACTAAAAACCTATTTGTTCGTCTCACATTGATGATTATCTAACTGCAATGTTCAGAAAATTGTGTTCTTTATCTGGTATGTGTTTGTTTGTTGTTTGATATTTTCTTCCCTCCTGTCATGTTTGTACATATATATATATATATATATATATATATATATATATATATATTTCTTTTCTTCTTTGAAGTGCCATGAGCACCGAAAGGCGCTATAAAAAAGCCACTATTATCATTATCAACAAAGCAGTACGATGAGAGAAAGGAGCTTTAGAAAGCATGGCTATGTTCAGGTCGCGTCAGCCATGTTTCACCAGTGTTCGGGGCGCACTTTCATTTCACATACGAGATACGAACATCAATGGCTACATTTCGTTACATAAAATTCTTGCTGTCTGGCAGGCAAAAATACCCACATAATACACCAACGGGCACGGCGCAGTTTAGGAACACAGTCTGATGAAAAATGGTCTTCCTTTATTCACCCTCATGTACCCCTCATGGGCTGATTTAGCCGATGACCGACATGATGTACCCTTTTTCAAGTTCAAGTCCTGTTTCTGCAAGATTCTATATAGGCCTATGTGTCAGTACGCTTTTACTTCTCATCCCTTTTGTGAAACTAATTGTGGAGCTTAACACTACCTAGACATCCAAGCAGACGGCAAAATACTCAAGTGCAGGAGATGCCTGGATTGCGCATTACATAGTCTCGGGCCTATCAATAATCAACGCGTCTCAAAATAGCACGTGAGCTGTTGCAAGACGTAAGAAATTGGCCATCAATGACAGTGTCATGTGGTCGCCAACAGAAAATTGAATTTCAAACCGAGGCTTATGACATAAGCGTAGGCGTGCATTTCCAATATTTAATCTTTAGCAAAACCCTGAACAATATGCCACCAACACCACCAACTTTATAACCACAAAAAAGGAAAACATTATACGTGATTATCTGTGTCATTTTTATAAATTAACTTATGTATATCATGCATATGATACAGTATATATACATTCATATAATTATTTTCTATCTGTAGAAATAAGTTCAGATAAGAACTGTGGCGATACAGTATACATAGAGAAAGAAAAGAGGGCGTACTTTTGGCTGACTGGTGAAAAAAAAAATATTCCTGAAATTATCACACAGAAGACGCCCCTGGCAAAAAAGAAGAAGAGAAGCCTCGAAGCAGGTATAAATGGCTCACAGGGTTAGCGAGAATAGGAACCTTTTCTTGAAGGAGTGGGCCTTGAGAAGCGAGTAATTATTAAAGTCTTGGAGGAAAGACATGAGGAAGGGGGGGGGGGGAGAAAGAGTCTCTAATATCTCCAGAAGGTTGACAGACAAGGTTTATCTTCAGTACAAGTGCATATTTTAGAATGTATATAAGCGGCTTTTTTTAAGAAAGAGAGAAAGAGAGGGAGAGAGAGTTCTGAATACCATCACTTTCTTACTTCTTTTTCCCAATCAGTATTATACCCCTTTTCTTTCATCTGCTCTTGTGCCGCTCACGAAAAGTTTGCTTATTCCCTTGCAAGGAGAGTATATAGGTGTACATTTCCGATGCCATTTACTATTAAAGGACATAGATAGGTTGCCGACTGTGATGGTAGACTTACCTAAACCAGATAAAGGACTTAGTGACATTGTATCACACCGATCTCAGCATTCACCGGGCATGGCTCTTCCGGAGAGCTGCAAACAATATCCCATGATCAGGTAATCATTATGATAGGTCCAAGACCGAGTGTAACAGTCGCTCCCTTTGCAAGGAAATGTCCCTGACCATCTTTTTTTTTAATATTCATAGTAATAGGCGCTGATACTGACTATGGTTTTAGAATCAACATGCTATGGCATCACAAGAACATGTGAAGCTAGTCGCAGACCGGTACACGGAAGCACCTGTTCGATCCAGTCCCGTCTCGGGCATTAGTTACAGCCACCCTTCCGTACTCTGAGCGAAGTTTTGCTTCCGCTTTCTTGAAATGTTCAACAGGAGCTAGGCATCGGAAAGTAAGGGGCTCTTACTCTCTTCCATAACCAAAAGCTCGGAATTCTGGTGACCAAGGAAACTTGCTAAAGACAGAAATGTGTAAAAGATGACGTGTTACAGCTTGTTACAATGCAAGGTGTGATGTAAAGTCAAACTTGAACACTGGATTGTCAAGTAATGGGAAACACCAAATTAGTTGACTTGAGAAATACATTCGCATTCAATATGTGATGTGTCATAATATCTGACACACTGATGTACAGCTTGATATCCAACGCGCAAACGCTGTTCACTTTTAGATGTCGCTAGCTACCATCATAAGTGTGCAAATTTAATAAGTGTGGTGCGGATCCGTCAGTGTTTAGATCAGCAGCCAACATCACAGGGGAGATGATGTAGTACATCTAGAAATCTACGTAGGTCCAACCATTCGGTGCAGATTTTCGGTGATAATGACAATGAATAGCTGTACCTAAAGGCAATTCAGTCGATTACGGAAATTTCGAGGAGAGTTCTAACTACGTGTGATGGCGGGTATTAAACTCTCTTGAAAATCAAGTCGAATTTCCATCTCCCTTATCCGTGAAATCCTCGCTGTAGCGCTTGTCAACCTGCCGGAAGCAGAAAGAGGCGGGGCGATGAAAATCACCGAAGTACAATTAATAACAAATAAGCATCAAGTCTAATCTAGATATCATCTTCAATTAGTCGCTTGACGTCATATGATGGATGTCGCGGAAATGTGCGAACTCTTCCGCAGCGTAACGAAACTGAGTTGCATGGAACCCGACGGCAGAGCCTCATCTTGCATGGCAAGTGATGTGACGTGCGTGGGACTAAGGGCGTCGTATAGATGATCAGGTTTAATCTTAACCCTTTCGCATTGCCGCGAATGCATTTAACAGAATTGTGGCTGGTCTTCGCATAGGGCCTGGAGAAATCATAAAAATAAAATGATGTTGGAAGACTCGCTGGTGGACTCCGCCTCCAAGTTGACGATCATATTCTTCATCACACCCGGCCGGGGCAAACCGGCCGCGTTGAAAAACCATGTTTACCATTCTTAGCGTATCAGCGGCTTTCCTCTGTCCCAGTTAAGACTTGTCCAAGGGGAATGCAGAACCCTTCAAATCTCTCAGCTTTTCCTGAACTTTTCCCCTGAAAGGCATAAGTATAAGCCATTAAAAAAAGACACACACACAAGGTAATATTACATTCAAGCTTACTGGTCAGGACACATTACCTAAATAGAGAAATGTAGGTTTTGCTGAAAATATACAATTTATAAACCGATTATCAATCGTAGTTGATGGAGATATTCATGCTGGATGTCATTATAGCTGCCAATAATGTTAGTTCCAACAGCAGAGACAAAACAATGAGAAGAATCAAGGTATAATAATCACTGCACTCAGCCGATAATCCGTCTAGATATAGAACTTTTCTAAAGTTCTTCACACGGCTTTCTTCAACCTCTCTCACCTCTTTCTCTCTCCTTCCCTCTCTCTCTCTCTCTCTCTTTAGCTCTCTTTCTCTTTATGTCTCATTCTCTCTTCGTTTTAACCCTCATCACTTTTGACATCAGCGTCAAATGGTGGCCGACAAAAACAGGCTCCATTAGTGGAGTTAA
The DNA here is from genome assembly GCF_040938485.1 of Diadema antillarum. Taxonomy (NCBI): domain Eukaryota; kingdom Metazoa; phylum Echinodermata; class Echinoidea; order Diadematoida; family Diadematidae; genus Diadema; species Diadema antillarum. The sequence continues at coordinate 2,299,628 of NW_027270961.1, forward strand.
GCCGGGAACATACAATAACTAAAAAATGGGTTAATGCTTTTTACGCATCAAGCCTTCAAAATAATGTCAATAGCATACACACCATGGGAGGGGATCGGCGAAAGAACCGCTGTATATCAGATTTGATGTCCTTGCGTTATTTCAAGCAGTTCCCAATAGTGGTTTAAGATTCTTTACCTCCTGTTGAACAAATCACATTCAGGCGCCTGGCATATACGACAAGAAATCTTCATCTTCAGCGTAATAACCACTGAGTGACGTCATTGCGAATTAATGTTGGTCTGCTAATATGGTTCACGCGTTGTGTATATCATTAAGAACAATAATCTGAGCAAAAAGATGCTCTATATTTCTCGAATAATGAATCACCACAAAAAAGTAATAACCTGTTATGAGTAAACTCCCTTCGTCAAGTTTTTGCTAAACTTCGTTCAAAGCTGACCATTATTAGTGGAAGAGTGTAATGTGGAAACATAATCTCATCTTAGATATAAACCAATGTTTTAATATCCTTTAATTACATGTAAGCATAGAATCTGAAATAACAATAATTCCTAATATTATTTTGATTGACAGATAATAAACCGTTTTTATTATGGAGAGATAGTGTACAATTTCAAGCATATTAACCACATTATATACTGCCTTTGAGAAAGCACTGTCTAGATCGAGGTCATATTTTCGGACAAATGCAATGTCGCCAGCGATGTTTGGATTGATTATGATATATAATTATGAGCAGAAATTTCTACAATTTGTTGAAAGATTTTTTCATACACACGATGTACTATCACTGCTTCTTCCACTGCAGGTACAAATGGCACAACGCGTATCATACTGAGAAGGGTTCATGAGAGTGCGTGTTTTTGTGTGTTATCATGTTCCAAGCTCGTGTTAGGTCTCTCCAGTAATTGCGTTTAATTGCAATATCTAATATCATTATGAAACGACTTTTTACTTATTCCCCACAAGAAATTGGATATCTGAGCAAGCTTTGCACGTTGAAAACAACCAGGGGACTAGGGAAGTGAACATTTAATTCATAGAGAAGAAACAACAACAACAACAAATGGACCGTGAGGGTATTACCCCACCCCCATACCTGCCAACATGAGATCAAAAGAACGTAAGGCATGTTTTCTGACAAGACGTAGCCGTTTAAAGGGATTGATGAAGCTGTTTCATAATTCCGTCGAACAACCGTTGCTCTTTTCCTTTTGATAGTGTAGAAGGAAGTCCAAGAGACAAGACGACATAAATGTCTTATAATATTATCATAACGTTGTCGCAAAAACGCATGGGGCTACCTAGTCACTAAAACATCGACGGACGCACAGAGTACAATATACATAGGTACATACACATAGAAAGACACAACCGCTAACACACACACACACACACACACACACACAGAGGAAAATGGAAAGAGCAGGGATACGTTGCATGAGAAGAAGGAAAGTATATTCCAACTTCTCGCGAACATTCTTTGCGCATAATCAAAGGGGGAAAATGGTACCTGAAGCAGAATACTCCCTTTCCCTTTAATGCTCGTACGGTATTATCGTGGAGACTGCTGCATTATTCAAGGTCAAGATGAGTAATAAGATTACAGTTTTACTACCTACCCGCGCCCTCTACACACACCCCTCACACACACACACACACACACACACTCACACATACACGCTCATCTCGAGTTTCTGCAGCGTCATTCTATTCTCGTGACATAATCAATAATTAAGTTCCTATAAAATATCGCCATATGAACGGCCGACCAAGGAAACAAAATTTTGCAGTGTATAAAAATCCTGCATGAGTGATAAAAGTTGCCGGTTTAAAGGGATATGAAGCTATTCGTGATTATTTGTTGTTGTAGCTTGAACGACCTTTCTTATTTTGTTCTTCTCTTCAGAATACCCATTCCCCAAAGCTTATTTCCACTCTAGGCCTTCTCCTCTTTGTCTAGTTATTGAGAGGAAGATTCGCTGCGATATAGGTCAATTTAGTGAAAGCAAACAAGAAATATAAAGGCGCAGTCATAAAAAGCCCACTATATAATGTCCCACTTGACCTGAGTTTATGAATAGGAAATAGGCAGCATCGGGTAATAATCATAGCAGAACCCCTTGGGAAGAGGGACGGTGGATCTAGTGAAGCTTCCTTCGGTTTAGAAGACCATAATCCCATCGGTATATGTTATCAAGGTTGTTATTGCTATCAATCAAATCTGGTGGTTAAGCCTTGACAAATGCGAATCAAGAGAATTTGTCGATGAAACAAAAATTTCGAATTTAATTGACATACCTTCCCAGAAGGAACGGGAACAGTGTAAAAACGACAGAAATTATGTCAGATATGCAATACTCTGTATGTGATTTTCGAGTCTTGTGCTATCTCTCATACATTGTGAGAAATGCACAATGATATTTTTTCATATATGCTATAGGAACGATAAGTGTCATTTGGAATGTCCCCGCGGATCGTCACATTCCATCAAATTTAGCTGTATCAATAATCCAAGAGTTGGCTTTAGTTCATTAGGAGTCCAGTTTAGGTAACAGATGTTTCCCTTCCAAATGACTCACTTTATTCAAGCTGTTCGTTTCACTCTCACAAGCCATTAATTGGCATTCTTAGTTAATGAATAGCTAGAAAAGACTAATACCTACTGTTTGTATCTACTCAAACAGATGCTAAGACACTTACAACTTGTCATCTATCATATCACATCGTAACTCGTTTTGTTGACAGTGACATTCAAAACTGCTTTAGAATCGTTGGACACATTGTCATAAAGTCATTTTTTAAATATATCTATCTTTCCCCTGTTCAGGATGACTCCAGGGGCAGGACGTATCCGTTTTGCCAGCATTCTCCGTTACTTTGGAAACCACTGAATAGACATCACTTCACGAGTGCGATTGCCTAAGATTTCAGCAACTCAAATGTTTGCACGGGAACAAAACATCGCCACGCTATCTCATTGTGGATATTTTCTTCTTTCGCGTGGCTGCACTTTTTGGAGAGAAGATGGGGATACCGACCGTACCAGCAATCCTGATGTTGTTATGTCTTCTGTATGTGGCAGCAATGGTGCGGCTGGGTGGAGGGGTTGCCTCGACGACCACGGCGGAGATACCCGGAGACATTGTAATCGGTGGGCTATTTCCGATTCATGAAAAAGGCTCACCGCACGTCGGGTCGACACCTGATGAACGATGTGGTCTTATCAACGAAGATAGAGGCATCCAGCGCGTGGAAGCCATGCTCTTCGCCATTGATAAGGTCAACAATGATTCTTCGCTTTTGCCAGGAATCCAGCTCGGTGCGAGTGTCAGGGACACGTGTTCAGTGGATACCTTCGCCCTGGAGCAATCTCTTGAATTTGTCAGGAGTTCTCTGACGACGTCATCTAGACAAAATTGCTTCAACCAGAGCGCGAGCGCGAAATCGAAGCCCTCTCAGAGCGTGGTCGGGGTCGTAGGTGGCTCCTACTCTACCGTATCTATGCAGGTGTCTAATTTGCTGCGTTTGTTTGAAATCCCGCAGATAAGTTATGCTTCAACCAGCGCAAGATTGTCAGACAAATCTCGCTTTGAGTTCTTTGCGAGGACAGTCCCGCCCGATACACTCCAAGCTAAAGCAATTGCCGATATTCTATCGCTGTTCAATTGGACGTATGTGTCGACTGTTTCATCGGAGGGAGAATACGGGGAGTCGGGAATGGACCAATTCGAAAAAGAACGGGTCATGCGAAATATCTGCATTGCCGCTTCTGAGAAGATCCCTTATTCCTCCGATGCGATCACATACGATCGTATCATTACGAACCTACGCCGGAAGAAAGCCGCTCGGGTTGTTGTTCTGTTTACACGAGATGTGGATGCCCGTGACTTGTTGGAAGCAGCGCATCGTGCCAACGCCACAGAGAAGTTCGTCTGGATTGCCAGTGATGGATGGGGAGTCCAGGCCATGCCTGTTAATGGACGTGAAGCTGTCGCGGAGGGCGCTATAACTATCGAACTTCAGACAAAACAAGTGAAAGAATTCGATGAATATTTCTTAAAACTTAATCCTTTGACATACAAACGAAATCCTTGGTTCAAGAAATTTTGGGAACAGAAATTCAACTGTGTGGTGGATCTTAGGACTAATGGAAATCATTCAAAGGTCTGTTCCGGACTTAGTCTCAATGAAAAGAATCACCACCAAGAGAAGAAGACTCAGTTTGTTGTAGATGCTGTGTTCGCAATGGCGCATGCTTTGCACTCTATGCATGAAGACCTTTGCCCTGGAACAGAAAAGCTCTGTGACAAAATGACCCCAGTCAATGGCGTAAGCCTCTTCAAAGACTACATATTGAATACATCGTTTGTCGGTGAGTATACGCAGAACTCCACATGCAAAGTGATTGATAACCGTCACCATTGATGACCAATGAATGGTAGCATTACGCATTAGAGATTGTCATTCCAGATATTTCGTCATAAAGGTTGACATGAATTGTTATTCACTGGAAATAACACATAAAGTTTTTTTCCCGTAATCATGCAGAATGTGAGGGAAAAGAGGGTTCCATTTCTAAACACAGGTCAATAATGCAGTGTGTTCGGATGCAAGATTTGCACTTATGGCACTGCTAACAATGTATGCAGTTCAAGTATAATGGTGGCGTTAAAATATAATTCAACTTACTTCAATGGGTGCTTTCTATCATTATGTTTGCATGTCATCGAAAGTGTTGAAATGAGGAATCATAATAGTTCGAAGCATATGTTCTTGTTCTCAGATCTTGCAGACACGGAAGTAACATTTGACGCCCAGGGTGACGGACCTGGACGTTATGACGTCATGAACTTCCGACCAATCGAGGGCACCGACAAGTACCACTACGTCCGGGTGGGAGAATGGGCCCAAACCCTCTCAATGGATCCTTCTGCCGTTCATTTCCACCCTGGGCTGGATAGCTACAGTCCCCATGGTGCTCCCTACTCCCAGTGCAGCCTCCCCTGTGGACCAGGTGAGATGAAACTCCTTCAGGACGACCAGATCTGTTGCTGGGTGTGCATCAGGTGCAAACCTCGTGAGTACCTGGAAAACGAGTACAACTGTCAACCTTGCGAGGTAGGGTACTGGCCCACAGCCGACCTCACCGGATGCTACAAACTAAAGGAGGAACACATGGAATGGGTGTCTGTCCACAGTTTCGTCCCAATGATTCTTTCTTTACTGGGAATTGTAGCCACCTGTGGAGTTATCGTGATATTCTTCCAGTATAGCGACACGCCGCTTGTGAAGGCCTCAAGTCGCGAGCTCAGCTTTCTTCTTCTTGGAGGGATCCTAATGTGCTACTCCATGACCTTCCCACTTGTGGCCAAGCCCTCAGTCATTGTATGCTCCATCCAGAGACTTGGTCTGGGATTATCTTTCTGCATATGCTACGCTGCCATGCTGACAAAGACCAGTCGGATTGCGCGCATATTCGACAGTGCGTCGCGCTCCGCAAAGCGGCCTAAGTACATCAGCCCCTGCTCCCAGCTCGTGATATGTCTGGGTTTAATCAGCATACAGATCTTCGGGGAACTTGTGTGGTTGGCCGTGGATCCACCGCGAAAAGTTGTGAGATTCTCGGAAAACAAGTCGGAAGCGATTTTGAAGTGTGAAATCACAGAGATCAGCCTTGTCTTGTCACTTGTGTACGACATGTTTCTTATAGCAATGTGTACGGTATACGCATTTAAGACCCGGAAGATACCTGAAAATTTCAACGAAGCCAAATTCATTAGTTTTACCATGTACACAACATGTATTGTGTGGTTTGCCTTTGTACCAGTCTACTTCGTCACCAAGGATGATTTCAGAGTAAGTAACCACAGACTCTTTCTCTTCTTGGTAGTATTGTTTTCTTGAATCCTTGTCATATTTCACTAGTATTGTCTCTCTCATCATGGAGTGTACCATCTCCTACTTTCCTCAACACTGTTGATGTACTGAACAGCACATCGATTTGTTTTTACGTGTTACTGTACAATGTATACTAAATAATATCTTTGAAAGAGCTTTCCCTTTCCGATTTTCTGTCATCAATCAAAGCACACTCCCTTCAGGTGTCAAGTACAAACTGTGGTTGTTTTATGTAGGTAATGATATTAAATAAACCTAATGAATGCATCACTCTTTACATAATGCTAACGAAATATCAATTCACGCTTACTTTAAGAAATGTTCTACTGCGTTAATCCAGGCTGAATCATCAGGTAAGATGAGTTGTTTTGTTTGTTGGTTGTTGTTGTTGTTGTTGTTTTTTTTTTTTTTGGGGGGGGGCACTAAAAGATACCGAGAAAGACGTCTTTCGATCTGGTCAATTTTTAATAGAGTTTTCCAGGACAGTCAAGTACAGACAGATCCTTAAACAAATGATCGTACTTCTAAGAAAAGGTCAATTGTCTTGCACTTTCTCAAGATAAACAACCACAGAGGCATAGCATACGAGTTTGTTCTTAAGTGGCCGTCCGTATTTGTGTCGTCTGTCAATATCATATTCTTTATATTCCGTCAAAGTGTCACGTGATATAGCAATACTGTCTATCTTGATCAAGACTGTACCACAACCGGGCGATACGAAATGAAAGTCATCCTGTCAGTCAGAACACAGACAAACTCTAGATTTCATGTAGACGTGTATTATGCAGTGTACTCTCAGAGATTTTAGTATTAATCAAGGAATGGTACAGATGTTGAATGTTTACCTCGAATGCTATCATTTGATATGCAGCCAGACAATTTTGCCCAGGAACTCAGAAAAAAGATTCATGCTTTGGACGTGCATATTAGATCTTTCCGTCATCCTGAGTAGATTTATCATGACGGTTGGCTTGGAGTAATGAAATCACGAACCTACAATGTGCAGTGGCCTTTATGGGTCTGCCATTGCTTTATCATGACATTCTTGATCGATTTGTTTTATATTTTGCTTTTTTTCATTGTTTTCGCTTGTTTTTGTGGTGAAATGTCAACATTCTCCGATGATGATTCTCCTTGTTTCAGACTCATGCCCCAAATCCCCAGCGAGATCGCAAAGAGGATACGTCCAATGCGATTTCAGGTAACCCGAGCAAGGGCCCTGTATATCAGCCAGTGGGAGAGATCTTCCATGACGTTCTCGTCCATTTTGTTTTCGTCTTCGTGCAATGAATCAAACTTCTGAGATTCTCCATCCCCTGAGGCACGAATCTCGTCTCTTTGAGAAGACAATCTCATGTAGCCTTTGAATCGAATGAAAACAAACCGATCCCATTTCGCACGCACGATAAATTTCCTTGCCGATATGCGATAGAATTCGATTTGAAATTCAGCTTAGAGAGCGCCTTCCTCCGTACTTGTTACGTCAGTATTTCGTGTAACGACCCGGATTGGACCAATCCCGTGAGACTGATAATCGGCGCACAATCAGTGACGTCCACGAGCCTAGATCGTCTCTTCTCACAGATTGCTAAATTGACGTCTACATGTGTCTCCACACTGATATGGCTTTCCATATCGTTTGGTAAAATTTGGGAAAACCATAATCACACGACTGTGTCTTCACGTAATGAGTGGGGCAGAAAAAAAAGTTGTAGATGGGGACAAACTGATCGAAAATCGGAGCAATTCAGTTACCAAGACGGATTTAGTTGGAAGCAAGACAGTGTCTTTGAGAGTCAGGGGTAGGGGTAATAATCATTTGGAGTGTAACGAGGCTTGTCACAGCGAAGGAAGAGCTAGTCGCTCTCCTCCGACTCCCGCTGAAAACAACTCAGAGTCTTGTTATTCTTTGAGCGACTAATTTTTATGGCATCTTCCCTTGGTTACAAGCTTGATAGGGACAAACATGAACGCTTCGACTCATTTCCGACTCGGAATGGGCGAACGTGATCATAGCACGCCGTCTTGCTTTCTGCGGTAGATGTAGCCTTATTGTTGAAAGGCACCGCCAGGGGTCCGGGGCATATTATAGTCCAAGTGTCGCTGCAAACGCCCTAAAGACACGACGCGAAAGACGATACCGTTCAAAGCAACCCACAAAGTCCTAGCGTTATCAAGTTACCACTTTACAATTGTCTGGTGATCATATATATATCTCCCCTGCTCGCCTTTTTCTCTTTTTTAGAGGTATCAGATGGTACCCGTAGTCGGGAGAAAAGCAAGGTACCTGTTTTATCTTAGAATCCTACAGTGCGTAGGCCAAAAGAAAGGATAAAATGATAGCTACACCCAATGACGTGCATGTGTTCATTTATTTCATCATACTTATTTCGCAGGGGTTATCACAGTACGTGTAATATTCGTAGACTGAGAAGATGTGCTAAATGTTAAAAAGAAGAAAGAAAAAGGTTTTATAGTATCATGTATCTTATTTGTCCCCATGTAGAATTTGTGTTGAAATTGTGTTTCAATGACGCTTAGCCACAGGCATCAAAGCAATACCGCTGTAAATGTCAGTTTTCTCACAACATTCAACTTTTTTTTTTCTAAAGAAGCTATACCGTGACCTTTCAGTGTCTGACGACAAGATAAAACTGATAATGATAATGATATCGGTGTCGAAACGAAAAACAAAAATGTTAAGACTGTTTAGTGCTCCGTTGAATAGCAAAGCGGTGAATTCAGAATAAATGACCTGCGATACACGAAAAATGGTGTTTAAAGTATGTGTTTGATTTTTGCTCCAGAAAAAAAATATTGAATTATATTGAAAACAATCATGAAACATGCCTGTGGTTGTCTGTAAGGGTATTTGCTTCGTATCATGGCCCGATGAGTGACTGGTATATCTAATCAGCTCTAGATTATTTGTTTACCTATTCCACTTAATTCCCGGAGCCGAGTTTCTTCTCCCCAATGACGAGTGAGCGGCAGACAAAGACAGTTCTTAGCTGAAAAAAAAAAGATCGCTGTCGAGAGTTCGTCGAAGCAAAATTGCTTTGGCTCAAATCTGAGGAAGCAGAATTCAATTCAGAAATTCGGAATTTCACGATCTAGTTGAGGTCCATCTCACCACACGCTTGGTTTGGCTGATCGAGTTGTATCTGTATGGAGTGTGTATCGGCCGCGTGTCTCTAGAGAGAGCCTTTAGCGGCCAAGCACCCCCTGGATGATGATTGCTGGAAATTAAAACTCTACCGGTTAAGTGTCACCTATACGGAAATCACATTTCCTGAAAACACATGAGAATTCTGCGGGATCGAATTCTTGCCGGTCTATAATTGCTTTATTTCACGCCAAACAAGTTCAGTCCTGGGATTTAAACTGCTACGATAAAATGATTAATACATAATATGGGAGCTTTGCATGCATCAATGTTTCCCCTTGCATGTGGTGAATAAATTGAAGAAGCCTTGCATCGAATGCATTGATCATACATGATAGACAAATGTGATGACTAATTTATTTCATTTTGATTTGTGTGACTCTTTCCGAGAAAAGTAAAATGCTTATCCATGTAGGAAATGGTGCACCACGACAACTTTTTGTACAACTTTTATTTTATTTTGTCTTCAGTTTTCTTGTCCAGAAGTTTCTTCAAAGACCAATTTGTTTCAGTAGAAATTATTGCCATTAAAATTTGAACTAGGAGGGTGCAAAGGCATAAACATAGCGTCGGCTATCATTGCCTATCTGGTATCGTGTGAAAATCAATTCATGATAAAAACGATCATCAAATTCTTGAAACGGTGAAAATCTTAGCGTGCCTGGATTTACCAGACATTAGAGTCGTCATTGACTGCAGTGTAAGATAGTTATTGGAATGGTTTAACAACATGGAGTCGACATTTCGCTCATGGACAAATAGTTCAGCTCATATTGACAGCATCATTATTTTCAAAACTTGCCCATGTGCTTGTGTGTGTTTTTATTCTTTGAATGATTATATGACGGCTCGGTCAGCCCTGTTCCACAACGATTTCTTTTTTTAAATTAGACCCTATAAGCTCCGACAAAATTAGACAGTTTCCTCAAGATTCCTTTGACTCTGTGGTGGTTACCGGTTACTTTCTGTGCGTACCGCAGTGGCTGTAGTTAAGAATTAAACGAACACGGCTTATTAACATAGCACGTCACAAACGTGCGTGCCATCTCCTGGGTTATTGATACAGGAGATGCGTTACCTACCGACCTTAAAAAGTACGCTGTCGAAAGCTCGCATTTTTAGAACGGCATTTTGTATACTGCGCCAGCAGACGTTAGGATGCTGCGCGGGAAGTGTTCGATTTATGACACCGGCAAAGTGTCGGTACAGCTCAAGCGGCCAAGTGCTTCTCGTAAGCATGGTGTCGGGAGATTCTAAGCGACAAAGCGATGAATTGGCGGGTTGCTTTTCATTTGGTCGGACGGTGTTCTTTTGACATTCCGTGTCATATTCGTCACCTCTGTGAAATCGATCCTGAAAAACAGCCCGAAATGGTTGTCAAAGAGAAGGCAGGACGAACCATGCCTCACCAGACTTTTTTTTAGGCTACTGAGTGGACAAGCCAACGTTTTGTCATGTAGGGGTCGGTAGGCAAATATGAAAAGTAAAGCAACGCTACGTGACGGCGATGCATAAAGATGGTTGTAAGACAGGACCCAAGACACACCACCCAAGAAATGAAGGCCTCCGCAATCTGTTGTCGTTGCAAACTGACGTCAATTCATAACTGTATTGATCGCATTCCTTGAACATCAGTGAATACTATCACAATATATCGTATTACTGCTACACTTGATATTTCCCCTATTCTTTCATGGCATACAATGTTGAAAACAGTCACCGAAATTTTTTTTTTTATGATAACACACCATGCAAACTGTACATGGCACCAACTACATGAACTTGAGCTATAGTTCTATGAACTTTCAACTATCCGGAAAAACACTAATGGCGGAATATTCACTCTAATGAAATTTCCTGTGATCAAACTGTCATAGAAACTTTAAATCATGCAATAAAACTAATGGGTTCTTCAATAACTATATGCTCGCCTCTTCTCGAGGCTGTAGATGTACTCTGACTATTTTCTGAACATATGAGAATTAAAAGAAAAGGAAAGATAATGTTTTTAGTCAATTTTGTGTAAAGAGAAGAGGATATCTCTTTCGAGCATTGCTATGAAATAAAGATGATTATTGCAAAACTGATACTTAGTCATGTTTAAGCTATTGGTTTATCCTTTTCATGAGAACATGTTTACGGGATTTTGATAAATAAGTCATTTAGTTAAGCAGTGCAGTAACCGATGAAATCTTATGAAGTATGTACTATACTCCTTGTGTACTGGCTTGCATTGTCTAGACTCTAGACTATCAGATACGACAGGAGTCTCGAGTTGTTTTCTTGCATGAGCAAATTGCCAGACATCTCGAGTTTACTTTATGGAAAATGAAATCAAGATTGAATTGGGAGCTTTCTTTCACCGGTGCTCAAACCCGCAGAGGGCGTGCTATCATGGGGGTCAGCAGACTTTCTTTGGAGGTATTTCCACCCTAGGATAAAACGAAGAAATTAACACAAGTTCCTGTCGATCGTCCGTGTTTACATTCCTGATGTTTGACTGCCACGTCAAATCAACAACGAGCATTTTAGTGACGTCATCAATGGGAGATAGACATAACCAAGGCTGCCTGCGGTTTACTTAGTTTACGAATTAGTAAGAGTCCTATGAAAACAAGCATCAGGCTCAGACGCTCGGGTCGAACGTATTGAGTTACAGGGACCATCTTGTGATTATTGTTGACTGACTTTTCGTAGAAGACACCATGTAGTAGAGTTTGAAGAACTTCTCCTCCCAACTTCTGTTTATCGGAGTCATGTTTAAAAAAAATCTCTCTTTGGGTGTAAATAGATCAGCAAGAGCAACAGTCTTAAAGCTAAAAGCGCATGATGTATTTCAATTTCTGAGAAAAAAACACGGTATTATCTGAACAACATTTGTTTTCAGATATTTGATCGGAAATACAATGATGTTTTGAACGAAATCATGCAATCAAAACACAGTATCGCGTCCCATTTTCCCTTTCATAAATGTATTATGCCATAGACATTCTCCGACGTCAATATTGCATGCAGCCTCTCCCGTTTCAACGGGCATTACAAGCATTGGGATGGAAAATGAGGTTAAAGGTCATCTGAAATGGGGTATGGAGATGTCGAACTCGACAGGTACTGTCATGGATGTCCCCCCCCCCCAACTCCCTTCTCCCGACGCCCTCCAGAGGCCGAGAATTGATATATACGATTTTTTCCCCCCAGCTCAGCTCGAGAGGTGGTGCGAGCGGGCGAGTTATTCCGTGAAGAGTCCGAGCTGTCAGTATGATGTGCAGGGGGCGAAATGCGATGCCCGCAGATTTTTTTTCTTTCATTTTTTTCCTCCTAAGTTTTAATTTAATCGGTCGCAGGTGCAAATGGCTCCGACTCGAAAGAGCCAAAATTATCCCCTCTACGGGCTGCTGCTCAAGACAGTCGAGACGAGTACATGAACCCCAGGGAAGTTTTCAGGGGAGGCCCACACAACCCATCGAAACACCCACGGATGTTAACTTTGTCTTGTCAATCATATGCCCACTACCTAATGACGTCAAAAGAGGAGCAAAGTGCTATACAGCATAAATACTATAAATACTATATTACATTAATCATAGCGTGCTCTCCCTCTCTCTTCCTCTATCACACAAGCTAAATGCATTCTCACCCTCGCCATAAAAACCTGATAAAATGTTCAAAAACAAGAATTATAAATTAAGGATCAATTTCATCCCCTGACGTCAATCCTTCAGGTATTATATGCTCTAGAATCCACTGAATGCCACACTGGTAATTAAAGTTGTTCAACGTGATGATCAAGATTCAAACTTCACGCCTAGCAAAACTTGCCAGCACACCGACCTTTGCTAATTTTAGGCACTGCCAGAGGAGCTATTTCCATCACAAACCCTTCCGCCTTTTTGCACTTTGTGATAGCCGGTTAATTACATTTTTTTTTGTCCTTATTCCATTTACGTAAGCCATGCATCCATGCATGAGCTCTAAAGAAATCGTAATGATAATAGCTTCAATAAGAGAACTGACTCTTCTAGGTTTGGTACGACAGAGGGATATTGTGAAATGAGGCAGTGTGAAATAGTGTTAAATTTGTCCTGACGCTAATGATTATGGTCGGTATTCATAATTAACTTCAGCTCTGACAAACACCTGATGATATTTGGTAACTGTTCTGACGTTTACATACTATTTACACTTATGGGCAATGTCTCCCTATTGTTCCTTGATTCAAGCCTTCTTCGATTGTACAGTGCGTATAAAAAAAAATCCCAACTATAGAGGGCTACTATTCCATGATTGTCAACTATAGAGAGTCCAATGATGGCCGTGAGGATAGGAGATGCATGACATTTGTTAACACAATTAGGTACCAATGGGAAGAAGGAGAGTCCCTCTTTCCTCACGACCTTCATTGGGCGCTCTACTGTTGACAAGTATGGAAAAATAGCCCTCTGAAGTTGAATTACGGGTGTTGTTTATACGCACTGTATATCGTTGGAGTTTCACACTTTCATTCTAGGAGCGTTTGAATAGCAGTTTTGTTTTGATAGAGAAGTGTGATTTTCCTGTAGGGTATATTTCATTTTTATGTTTGTTTGTTTGTTTGTTTATTTGTTGTTGTTCTTTTGTGGGACAGACAGTGAAAAGTTGGGGATGTGTCAATAATGTCGCCCCTCATTGTATCAAGAGTCTTAGTACAGAGGATGTAAAGTTGCTGGCAGTTGGGTGCTGACACCATGAACAGTTCATCATTAGGGGGCAAAAACAAAAACGTGGTCACAAAACATTTGCTTTATGTGCTAACTGATATTCAGTTCAGGGCCAGGGATGCCGAGTCCAAGTTGATAGCCATTTTGTCTATTAATATACTTTTCTAGCTCTGTGTGATCCACAGTGCCTCTGAATTGCTCACTAAATGAATGGACGGATATTGTTCCGCTAATTTGACGCCAACATTTATTTTCTGCCAAGCAATTTAAGTGAAATATGCTTGGTGCTTAAACTTTTATTACCCTGTCTTACAAATACAGTACCAGATAATCTACATAGTACAAGTCAAGAAATGATGACGAAAACAGCCTCGAAAAGCGATGCCACTTTCAAAGAAAAAAGAAAATAAGAAAAGTGAAAATAGGAAAAGACTTACATGACTTATATGATTGCTAAGGAGAAAACGACACTGTTCTTAACAGGACTATTTTAGGACGAAACCAAATCGTCGGATCTGTTATTTTCAACAGCACACGGTTCGTGTTTTGCGTCTGTGAGCATTGGTAAGGGAACAAGGTAGAGATTAAATGTTCAACATTAAGAGTGCCATAAATGTGGTTGGTTTTGGTTTTTCAGACAAAATCAGTACTTTCCGGTTTTCAATCGTCTCCTTAAAAAAAACACGAACGTAATACTGCGACGCACAAACCATCGGAAGAGTTAAGCAATAACTTAGTTGTAATGGAAACACACACACACACACACACACACACACACACACACACACACAGTTTCTTTGGACAGCATGAATGATACGAATGCTTTCTACCTGTTTGGTAATGACAATATATCGATCGATCACACACGTAGAATATTCCTATCTCTAGATATGATCTGGACCGATATCTTTTCTTCTTACAGTTAAAATGAACAACAAAACAATTATCTTGAGGATGGACAACAGTGATCAATAATTTTTATATTCGAAGCTGAGCCGTATCCGTCCGCGTTGACGGATCGTTGGCACACGTACGCCCGTGGTCATTTTCCTGTGTGTTTTTTTTTTAAATATCATTATTCGACATATTGTAGCCAATATATCTTGCATCCTTACGAACTAGTGGTGCTAGCCTACTTTAGATATAAGTGCACATCATTCGATTCTCTATAACTGATCTTCTCAGCCATCAACATCATGTTTTCATATGCGCTGGAAACATGAATGTGCATAAATTCATCTTAGAGGTGTTTTCTCTCTAGTACACTGATAAGTTTAGAATGTTGGGCATTCACATCACTGGAATAAAATAATAGATTTGATAATCAGCAGTGTGTGAGGTGAAAAGCAAATGCTCACTATTGCTTTAAATCATTTTTTCCTGAAAAGTCTTGATTATAATTATTTGTGTTGAAATGAGAGAGGTTGTAGATGTTGTTTGTGTGATGGGGTCATACGTATTGATTTATTGCTACTTTTTATAGGGCATTGAGGAGAATCCAGAAATCTAGAATCTCTCTTCATATGTCAGAAGAAAGACAAAAATCAACATAAAAAATTGATATATCAATGTACTAATGGAAGTCATGAAATTCTTTAGAAAAATAGGCCCAGTCCGTGATGCTGCAAGCGGTGTGATCGCACCACGATGATATTGAATGATATATGCTTCAAAGCTAGGAGCAGTTCCCTCATATTTGCTGCCCCCTTGATTGTCTATCACATATTTGTCTATCCGTCAATCAAATAGAAATTGTTTTTATTAGTTACTCCTGCGTCAAGCAGCGAAAAAGCATACAGTGTTCAGAGAGAAAAAAAAAAGGACATTACTAAATTACCGCCGCTGCTCCAAAATGGTTGACTGAAATAATGTGATGAAATGAAAGACAAATAGAATGACAATATTGTCATGTTTCAGAGGAAAACAACGTTGAGTACACAATCAGTAATTTGCGATCAGACATGTCAAGTTCATTCTTATTCTTATGATTTTCTTCATTAATCTTATTCATGTAAACTGCTCACATTGTAACAACATGTATGATATTACTTTGCTGGATGATTATTCCTTAAGCAAGTGTTGCAGATAAACCCATTAAGCAACATTGCCTAAGTAGAGTCGTGTTTTGTAGATTTCTCTCGTTTTGATCTAGGATTAGACTCTACACATGATGCAATGGATTATGACGGTGGAATCGCAGTCACAAAAAAAGGTCGTTACCAATAATTCTTTCGCATCATTTTCTCTGTCGTTTCCACTTTTCTTCAATCTGCAATACGTGTTTGCAATCACGTGACGTAGATGAGCCAATCAGCGACGAATAGCTTTTTGCAGACAATTATGACGTCAGTATCTTTCTAACATTCAATTCAGATTGCCGTTTACGTCTACAGCTGGTCTAGGTCATTATTCTTCTCGATCATTGTTTATAAACTAGAGAGTCAGAAGTATCTTTTCGGATTTCCGACAGACTTTCGAGGAGTTTGTAGACCAAATAGTTCGGCCGATTGCTGCTTTATTTCAAGCAAATGCTGTCACTGGTATTTAAAAAATCGTACCAGAGTCTTGCCACACAACCACTTGTACTCCACATAGGTTCTGAATACTGAAAGGTATGTCAGATTAATTGGATAACCTGTTTGCTACGGATTTTATGAATACGCACCTTGACTACTTTACGCCAAGGCCAAATTGCGTTTGCAATCAAATGTGAAAATCCAATATAACTGGCAGTTTAACCACTCACACTAACGCATTTCATGATTGCAAATTCATTTTCAGATTTTCAAATTGAATCATTCATGCAACATTGGTGATTTAAGCAATGAGGTTGGGCTCATCTAGAAAACTGTAAACTGGAATTCTTACTTCAGAAGTATTTAGTTCAGATAGCTTTTCAGAATAAACTCTTTATCATAATATGTATTGCATATTTTTGCGGGGTTTTTTTTTTCTCGTCAAAACGCACAATAAACCACTTACTGGCGCCAACAGAATACACATGGGTATGCATCGTTTGTGTAATACATCAATACATTAGAGCTTTGGGAAATGTTTACAGGTGGTACATCTTCATACAGATTTCTAACTGAGTTATGGCAAAATCACAGTAGAGACATATTTATCGACGCTTGCGGGATATTGAGTGATTTTTCTCCCCAAATGAGATAAATGGAATGGCGCTGAAAGCTGGGTATCGATCTGCGTTCAGGCTATCTGCCAAGTTTCCGATGGTTGGGATGAAGTCTTGCTTGGTGTAATTCGGAGGTGTGAAGACAGGTTGATTTCTACCCGGAGTGTGGCGGGAAGATTCATAATGCAAGTGTATAGGCCTAAACAATATTCAAGGCGAATTTCGTGAATAGAGTAAAATCAGATGTACGGAATGATGTTATGACAGTAGTAAAGCTATGTAATCTGGAAATCTGACATGATTTCACACAAAAAAGTAGCATTAGCCTCAAATTACAAATTTGTGCTGATACAAATAACAAAGGGATGATGTCAAGGCCTCAAATTGCAACTTAATTTCCCTTTGGGACATGAAATCAATCAGACAAATTTTAATCCCTCAAATTTACTGTAATATTTTTACGTTTGTTTGTTTGTTTGTTTTTTTCCCAAAACTTAGCAATGATGACTTCTAGCTGGTGAAAGGTTATTGCTTGAAAAAAAAGCAAGACATGATCTTGGTATCATTTTGTACGCAATAGTAATCTCATGTACATTTAGGCGGTGTCCGACATCAGTTTCGGTGAAAACATGCACTGACATGGGGAACTTCAACATTTCGTACCCGCTGCTTTTGTTTTGTGTTTTAGCTTTAATGAACTTTCATAATTCCGATCTTCTGACTTCACTCAACTTGAACAGTATGGTGTAGAGTTGTAACTTGACTTGTCGGAGATGCTACATGAACCCATCTTTGATTGGCTCTTTCGCCGCTTGATAAATCATCACATGGATGCATGTACGAATACTAGGCACTGAAAGAGCAATCTACCGTTTCTTGTTTATAGTGCCGTAGAGTTTACCCAGTATTTTGTGTCTGCTAACTTCTCCAAACTAAGGACGAAACGGAACACCATATCTCAGCATAATGATTGGAAACTTATGACGACGGGAAAGACCAAATGAAATCTTTAAAATAGCAGCACGACTTTCTTTTTTCATACCCAGATTCAAGTGGGTGATTACTTGTGAACTCATTGCTTTCTAAAAAAAAAACCCACACAAACAAACAAACAAACAACAAGCAAACAAAAATATATAAAGATTTGCTGTGTGTGTGTAATGATTATTAAGATTACAAAATGTTATTAAGAGTTCATTAAACTCTATCGACCCCCGATCAGGAGTATGGAAATCTCAACAAGAATGTATTTACAATAATGAGTAAGTGTTTAAAAGTTAATATATTTATAGTAATGAATATGTGTATAAATATGAACATATTTACAATAATGAATACAAATGTTTGCATTGTGAATACATTAATAAAAAAACTATAAACTAATAAATTGTTGGTTTAACGAAATCACATTGTAAAACCCACTGGTTTTTTAACCACCCTGCCTCTTCTAGTAGTTATATTCACCATGGTAACTGTATTATTATCAAGAAACCTTTCATTAATAATAAACATTACTATGATGAGGTGCAAAAGTCCTTCTTTGCACTTTGGTGTTCCTAAATCAGCTTGTGAAAATCAAAAGATATGACATGTTTCTTGTTGCAGTTACAGTATGATACGGACAATTACGAATAAGAATACCAAAAACAAAAGATGAAAAGATATGACAACCCTCTTTCGGAAGGCTACCCATGTTAATGACGAAAAACCGTCCTGATAAGCAATAAGTGCGCATTCATGTCTCTCAATGGAGAAACAACGTCAGGAACAAATTAACGTAAAACTGGAAGCCTGGGACAATGCTTTCCGAAGAATTTGCAGTAATGAAGTATGCAGCTTTGGTTGATAAAGCCTCAGTGCTGTGTAAACAGACCCGTGAGTGATTCCTTCTTGTGATTCATCTTCATATATCTCAAGTGCACACGCGTGACTATGTTGCCGAATGATAGCATGCATCAGCAACCTAATCAAAATGTCCCAGTGTGTCGGGACAAGCTGGCATATGCTCTCTTCCCAGCCACACTCAGTCATCCGACCCGGGAGACGGCGGCCTTTCTTGCCGGCCCCGGCCAGGTTGAGGGCTTGACGTTTGCTGAGAGAGAATTGTGTATTCGAGGCCAGGAAATATATCGATCGGTGACTCAAATATATGAGCCCTCTTGACTCGAAGCAGAAAAAAGAGCAATTGCATACTCCGGGACCATATATCTTGGCATCCTTTCATTACTAAATAAATCAGTTCTTTTAGAAGCAGCTGCGGACGAATGACACGGAGGCAGAGATGTAAGGTGCTCTTTGCAAATACCAAGTAAATCCCCGCTCCATTATTTCACACAAAGGTAGGAAAGAGCTGTAAGCGACTTTGACGAGATGAGTGGAGCTAGTAGGCAAGACAGCCACTTTCTCTGGTATCAACCTGTGATCTCTAAACGCGGTAGTAGTCCAATTTGTTGTCAATCCCTCAACGAACCGCTGTGGAACAAATCAATCCAAGCAAAACTACTCTTCAAATACGGCTGTCTTAAATCACATAACGGGTATAGTCTTGGCATAGGTACGTTAATATCATTCTTGTGCATATCCTCCGATCCTCTTTCTCTTTCGAAAAAAAGACATGTCTTACATGTCAGACTGATAGAAATGAGGGGAATGGCATGATTTCAGATGCACAATAAGTTTCAGTTTCAGTTTGTTTATTTCTCCACTTGTACAAATGAAATCATTGTGACAAATCAATTACATTCTTAATCTGAATATAGATAGAGTATTCTAAAAACATAAATACGTATAATTTAGTCTATACAAAAACATGCACTATATCGCATCTGAAGGTACAGGTGGAGGAGACCGTCCTCAATAAGCAGTTTACTTGACTGGTATAACGGTCTCACGCAGGAGCAAAAGCAATTAAAGTCGTTGTCGTTTGGTTGACCAACGTGATCATGGGCACAAAAAAATGCTTGCGCGTGTGAGCTGTGGGTAAAGAGGTCGGAGGAAGAGAGAAAAGGTGATTATCAGACGATATCAGCCTAAGATATCTTGGAGCTTTTGATCTGGAGGACGAATATCTCTGTTTCGACTATGAGAGGAAACTCGTCCGATATCTATCAACCACTTGAGACTGATGTAGCAATGCAAGCAGTCCATGAAAGCGCCATCTTCATTTGGAGCAACATGGAGTGTCAGGTGGCTTTTGGTGCATTACTGAGGGGAAAAAAGGAAGCAACAATCACAATAGAGATCGGGGGAAAGGAAGAAATCAGGGGGAAAAAGAATAAGAGAAAATAGAATGACAAATAAGAGGAACAAGCAACTATCCGTGCCATTAATTTTCTCGCCATTCATTGAATTCAGTTATCATTTTTTCGGCTGCTCCTCCGTTTATTGTCATTCTTTAAAAAAACAAAACAGGAATGAGTTTGATCAGAGACATTAATTTTAATCAATGGTGCAGTGTTACTGTTGTCGTGTTTTGAAGGAAGAAGAAAGAGAGAGAAAAAATGGGGCCCTATACAACAAATAATTTGCCCCAGACAATACTGATATAAATCAAACATAATAAATCTTTAAAGTATCAAACAAGAATATTAGATATACCATAATGTTTCTATGTCTTGCCACCTTTCACATATTGCACAGTTGCAAAATGGAATGTAAAAATGCGGAGTGTGTTTTCATTGTCGCATTGCTGTGCAAGGCATATGAATCGTTTAAAATGATTCTAATATGTACAGCTTGCCAAGAAGTCGAAATCCTTACCATAACGAGCTAGCATTTTTAGCGGAAACACACCTGTCAGAAGAAACTTTATACTCTCAAATCTAATTCCGCAATCGGAACATTACCCTACATTCTTGGTAACTAAAGCCCCTGAGCATGATGGCCACAACGACAAGAAGACTGACATTTCAACCCATGTTTGTTCCCCTCAAGACGTATAGATTTCGTTTCGCTGTTCGCCTTAAAAAACAATTCGTTCATTACCACATGCCTTTCTCTCTTCGCCAATGTTTGTTTCTCAGTTGCAGACGACCACCTTGTGCGTGTCCGTCAGCCTGTGTGCGTCCGTTGCGCTCGCCTGTCTTTTCGCGCCCAAAGTTTACATCATCGTCTTCCAGCCGCACAAGAACGTTCGTCGACTCAGCTCACACTCGTCGCGGCGCTCGCAGTACGACGGAGCACGGTTTCGCGACGAGGTGAACAATCACAGTCTATACCACAGTGGTTAGTCCGGCATGGAAATGCCGATGCCTGCTGCATGCATTGTGAGCATGTATCATCATGTATTATGCCTTGAAATGATTTTTAGTACGACTGTATTATTCCCCTTACCCATCCTCGTCCCAGTGTATTCCTTTCAACCCCGTAGAAAACCAGTAATTTTGATTCTCACTTGCAATGCTGACACTGGTGCAGAAATATGGTAGTTTTGTTTATTTCTAATTTTACGTGTTAATTTATCAAATGAACGTTCGTACTTTCTTACTTCATTGTTTCTTTTTGAACAAACATCATGATTAATTCGTTGCCAAAGTGAACACTATAAACAAGACGAAAGCATGTTGTGCAAAATAATGCCTTGAAAGTGAATCTGTGAAATTCGTCCTTATACTTGGAGATTTTGATTTTCTCTGTATGTTTGTCAGGGTGTACGTGTGTTTTGTCGTTGTCGAATAGCATTGAAGGAATCGATTCTTAACTTTGTGATTAATTAAAAACTTTAACTCTCATAATTATGTTGTAAACTATAGATATATTCAATTCCTGGGTTGATTTCGTAGACACGGCGGAAGGGGGGGGGGGTGCCGTGAATGTATTAATATGATGCATAATAATGGCGATAGAAATATCCCTACTGCAGAGTAAAGTAATGATCTGCTCTTGAATTATTCATGTCATGATCTGACAACACATGATGATACACCAATGGCCCCCTTTAGTTGAAAATTATCAAACGATACTTTCTGTTTCCTTTAATCCTGGAATGTTCTCATACCTGATGACGAATGTATCGATCCGTGATTACACCCAGAATGAATTAACAAAGATGACCAAATATCCAAATTGCAGGTTTCTTGACTCAAACACATCATGGCATTTTTCTGTCAATCATACTTTGGTAATTTTGGCGGTAAGACGTGATAATCAGAACTCTAACTTGACATTTACCAGGGTACTTACAACGGCTTCTTTTCGGCTGTGATTGTTATTATAGGTAATGGACCGACCTCAGTTTAAGGCAAGCTCTAAGGAGGATTTGGACTTTGCTTCTTTTTCACCTATACAGTTTCAGTCCAAAGACCCCGCCCTAGAGTCAAACTGATGGCTCATTCGACACACAACGATAGTCAGGACACAGACGGTGAAACCAGCCAGACTTTTCTCTGACACTGTCACGTGACTGCCAGCACCCAATCAAACGAAGATCTCGTCGGCCGAGATGAACTTCGCGTCAAGATGACGTCATGGACGGTCTGGTGGCTATGACGGTTGCTAGGCACGGCATCAAACCAGCCTCGCGGTGCAATCTTCATCAGCTTTCCGAGAAGCACTGGGGCTGGATCGTGACGAGAACCCTTGGGCGGTCTCGATGGATGAATATGTCACGGAATAATGACAGGTCCGCGATTCTTGGGATTAAAAGAATGGAGTCGCTTTCGCTGCCATCCTAGCGGTGATGAGGTGTTTCAAAGTAATTTCGGAGAACTGATTCCATGATACCCACATCAGGACATCATAAGGGTGATGAGCGATTTAGTTGTCGCATAGAAAAGGAAAAACGAAATATCTTGCAGAGACATGACATCAGGTGTCGAACTGTGGAATGCAGCTGACTGTGTTAACGCCATTGCGTTTGAAATGATAAAGTGCACGTCCGGGGTGCACGTCTAACGTCCTACGCTAGCTGGCGTTAACACAATAACAGACTTCTTTTTAAGTTTGACTTTGCGGGCAGTGAACAAGAGAGGGCGTTATTCCTATAGTGTACACCGAGCAGCAGCAGCAGCTGTGCACAACTCTGAGTGTGCATCAATGAGCAGTAATGTCGAGATACAAGACTTGGAATGGCGTACAATGTATGTCTCAATAAACATCCGGTAAAGAACCAGGTTATATATGTATTGAAAAACAGAAATTCAAGACCGTTCTTTCTTTTTGTTGAATTCACAGCAGGATTTACATTAGGTAGTGATACAAATGTAAAAAGGGAGAATATAAAGGTGCTGTGCAGGGAGAAAGACGCAGAGAGAGGGTAGACATCCTGTCCAAATGGGGCGTTTGTTCGTTCCTCGGCGACCAACGTGCGAATGTGCGATGTATAGAATGATATTATGATGACACACCAGATTATTAGTCATGTGATGCAGCTGCATAGAGGCTCGTTATAATATCTGGTAAACGGATGTAGGCGAGTGATACGTATATGTATGTGTGTCCGGGCTCGCTTATGTTCTTCAGCTACGTTCAGATGCACACAAGAGCAATGCTTACCGTCCGTGTATAGGGAAGCGCGCCAGCTTTCGATGAGACACAACATAGTACGATTGCCTTGCCGTCGCATGGCCCTCGGTGAAACGATACTGAAAGCGTCTGTATCGGACACTTCGACTATTATACAACACATGCTGGAAACGCTTCTTGTACACTGGCATTTTGCCACATTATCTATTTTATATTCGTCCCATATCAGAACATATTGTCTGATACAGGCTGGCATTGCCTTGCACACCTTGCTGGCTCTTTATCATCATTGTTATTATTATTATTATTATTATTATTACTACTATTATTATTATAATTTGACCATTCTGTCTCACCCAATTAATTCCATATCTCATGTTATTTTTTTTGGGACAAACACCCCGAATCCTTGACATACACTGTCTACAGAACGTGCAGCTTGACACTATGGGATAGAAATTGTTTGGCGCTCATTATTGCACATCTATGCCGTTTCTCAACATTGTACATTGTTTAGAGATAACGTCATCAATGACCATGCCCTATTGCATGTTGTTTATTGTTTATTATTATTGTTTATTGTTGTTTATTGCCAGCTTTTGTCGACTTAAGACAGTGCTAATGCTGTATCTATTATTTTGACTTTTCAAGAAGTGTTTATAAAAGGATAAAAGATTGCATTATGACGCTTCAAAGAGAGTTTGTATATGGTTTAATTCACGTAAGACAAAAAAGCCCTTTTCAAACAATTTGAATGATGACTGAGTTCTTACATCTCTATGACTCTGGTGCATCCCGTTAGATGGGCAAAAATGTATGTATGAAATTGTTTGTTTAATTTGATTAACAATATGACTAATTCGTTTAATGTTACTCTCAGATTACACCAATCCAAGCGCATTTTGGCTTCTTGGAACTATTCTAAAATCGAACACTTTGATTATGAATGTAATAAGTCAGAAAAGTATCTCCAGCTCAAATTGCTAAAATTCTTGTGCTGAGTTTTTTTGTTTTGTTTTGTTTTGTTTTTTTGCAACTGATTGCAATTGCCCTACATCGACATAACCAAGCACCGATTATTCTGTGATATTAGTAGAACCCATGACAGAAAAAAAAAAAATCCTGGGCTACATCCTTACAAGAGATTATTGGTTCAAGTCCAATCCAGGTATGTATGCCTGTGGATTTTTTTTTAATCATGTCTACCACAAAAAAACTCTGAATAATCCGTGCTTATTTACGTTGATGAAGGGTATTTCGTCCCTTAGTTGTAAGTACCTCCCTGAGTTGTTCTGAATAAAGGAATGTTCACAGCGACCATATTAACCTGTAGAAGACTGGAAACGAGCGTTCTATGAATAAATAGCCCTGTGAGATGTGTGGTATCATAGGAGGCATCGGGTTAAGTCTCGTAAACGCTAACCACACTGCTTTTGTTGTAAATTGAATTTAGTATGTACACTTCTTTACTACTGTATGTTTATGGATTTGAAAACCGACCATTACCTCATGTGAATATTTATTTTATTCAAAATCACATTTGTGTTTTTAACTTTGAAAAATACAATCACACTGTTTACAAATTAATCGCATATTTAAATAGATACAATCAAGTGAAAAAAAAAGTGAGACATCTACCTTGCGTTACCTGGCAATTTGTAGAGTTTAAATGCAAATATATATATCCATTTCTATCAATTTGAGACATTTGAGATGAAAGCTGTTGAAAAACAAATACAACGATTAAAGTAAGTGTGATAATTCTGATGGTATCTTTAAATACTGTCTTCTTGTTATGTAACGAGTGTAGTCAGGTAGTATCATTGAAAAAATAGTTTGCCTATTAATTTTGATGATGACCTCACTTTAAATATTGTGAAAATGGTGTTTCTATTTTTGCATTCAAACTCATCATTTGTTTTTAATCACTCTTGCCGTTATTTGGAGATTTCGCTATTTCTAAAACTATCCCGATTTACTCCAAATTTCTCCCAAAAATTGTTTCGATGTATTTTGTGCCGCATGCAGCTCATGAGATATGTGTTGCCAAATTTATAATGATATGAAAACCAGAAATAAAAAACAACAACTGAGCACCAAATATCACCTAAGGCTGAATTGATGAAGCGAGAAATGACGTCTATATTAATGATGAATATTTTTTGTTTATTCACATTCATGTATATGAGATATTTATTCTGTTGTTAAATAATAACTAAAGTTGTTTCCTAAGCTTGTGGAATCTGAATTCAATAAAATAGCAATGACAGAGGAAACTAAACTTTTTTCAAAGTTTCAACCTTGAGTGTACTGAGGTTGCAGGCACAATTCGAAGTCACTAGTCATTGCTCAACAATATTCTGTGTAATTATTAGTATACAGGCTTCCAGGTTTTCGATTGTCTAAATGATTTGTTTGTTTTTTTCCTTGTTTTTCTTGTTTTTGTTTTGTTTTTTGCTGTAAAAATGAAAAACATGTCAAAGAGGGTTGCTAGGCAACGATAGAATGCAATACTCGATACGGCAAACAGGGACCTAACATATTTATTTATAGTAAATAAACAAAATATAGATTTTGTGTAGGAGTTAGATTCTCAATGTTTAAAGAATGTTACTCACATCTGTTGATATTACTAATCAAAATATGTGTAAATAATGGATTGTAGAAATCGGTGCGTGGCGTAATACCGATGTTGAAGAGAATGCATGATCTGTTTGATTTTCACGTAGCTGTTACTTTTATGCATGATTTTTTTTTCTGAGTGATTTACACATTTGTATATTTTGTCAATCTTGTCAATGATTAATAAATAAACACTTACTTGAAATGTTTGAAGGCTCTTACCATTTCTTGTGTTCTTAAATGAAGGTTGTTGAAGGGTTTTTGTATCCCTCTTTCTCTCTGTTTTGGTTTTTTTTTTTGGGTTTTTCTGGATACAAGGGAAAGTATGTCTACATCTCCATCAAGATTATCACATGCAAGGACATCATTTATACCGGTATAAGCAGAAAAATCTCATATACGGTAAAAAATAAAAAGGAAAATCGTTAATCGGAAAAGTCGTTCATAATATGGAATCTTAGTATACAGCAATGTCCGTAGATCCAGGTAGATCACCACTCGAAAGTATGTTTGCATATTATATATATATATATACATATATATATATTAGTCTAGCAGCCAAAAAGGGTCCCCGTGCACCCCCCTAAAACAAAATTCTATGTTATATGTTCGAAGATAGTCAGAACCTGTATTTTCCAAATCCGGTTGTCGCCAGCTGAAAAAAAAAAGGTTGCGCGCGCGTCTAATTTGCATATGTGGGGTTTGTTGTAAATCACTGCTATCTATTGATCAAATCTCATCGAAATCGGCGAAGAAAGAAAGAAAAATTACACTTTCTATTCCTTATATGAAATAAAAATGTTTTTTTTTTCTATTATGTGTTACCAAACTCAATCCATTCAGCTTACCATATCAACAGTTTCTTATCTTTTTGGATTCCCTCCAAGAACGTGGAATTAATCACAACTTGTCTGATATTAAAAAGTTAAAGAAAAAATTAGACATGACAGTTTCCTCTTATTGGAAGATTAAAGTGAAAAAAAGAAGAATCTTATGCTAAAAGCGCTAAGAAATAAAGGTAATCCAACTTTGGCGGGCTACTACTTTACAATTGTCAGCTATGGAGAGCTCAATGTTTTAAGTCTAATGATATCACAAGCAATCGAAAGCTATGCTGCCGGCTGAAAGCAATAACAAATTTACTTCTTGTACATTATAGAAAGAAAGGCCACGCGAAAGTAACAAGATTAAATGCCCTGTTATTCGGAATTTGAAAACGATAATGACATTGTTTCGATTCGTGTTGTGTCGTTGGTTGGGCCCGTTTATCTATATCATGACGTGAGTTCGCTCAGTCGGTAGCGCGTCTGCCTCACGATCACGCGGCCCGGGTTCGAACCCGAGTCTGGACTGAGCAATGTTGTGTGTAAGCATACCGCCCCTCTAGCAAGAGGCAAAACACTCTGTCCCTCGGATAGGACATAAAATGGAGGTCCCGTGTATGAGAGAGTAACAACTCATGCACGTAAAAGATCCAGCTTCATTCATTCATCGCAAAGTGCAGGGTGTTTAACCCGGTGCAGTGGTCGCACCTCACATCCAACTGGACCCTATGGAAGACCAGCTTAACGTAGCTGAATATGGGCTATCCAGCCATCTTCTCAGATGGAAATGAACAATAACAACAACAACAACAACAACAACAACGAACCTCCGGAATAACGAACCTTTGGGGAAAAAAATGAACCTTCGGAATAATAAGCTGTGACCAATATTGTTATATTGCACAAGCTTTAACGCCGACATCTATTAACCTACTAATCACACTCTTTGAAAGGAAATAACCAACGACACAACAAGAATGGAAACAATGTCATTATCGTTTTAAAATACCCAGTAACAGGGCATTTAATCTTGTTACTTTCGCGTGGCCTTTCTTTCTATAATATACAAGAAGTAAATTTGTTATTGCTTTCAGCCGGCAGCATAGCTTTCGATTGCTTGTGATATCATTACTTTTAAAACATTGAGCTCTCCATAGCTGACAATTGTAAAGTAGTAGCCCGCCAAAGTTGGATTACATTTTTTTTTTGATACGCACTGTATAACCTGACAAACAGATTTATTGGGGTTTTATCAATTGTACATTACAATAGCCCCTCAAATAATGATGTATTGTTTGAGTTAGTCTTCGTACACCACTTAATTACCAATTGCTAATAATAGTCTTAATCTTCGTTGTAATATTAAACTAGAAATGTCGCTATGACGACTAGTATGCCTCCACCATAATGCATGATTCTCCTAATAGGTCTATAGTATATGTGGACAATGTGTGATTACATTTTCACAAAATTGGCAAAATATTATAATGGCAAGTTTGTCCCAAATGTGTTGAATGTTCACCTTCCTTGACCTAGGTTTAATTGGATAAATAGGAGAGCATGTATTAAGGGATTTTAGGCCTTAAACTTGACTTTGACCCTTTCATAAGTTTATGCATTGAGAAATTTTCAAGGTATGGAGAAAAAGTGCAATTTCTGTATTGAGTAGAAAATTGTTACCATTTTCATCTGGCCTTTGACCCTAAAATTCATAAGAGAATCACTGTCAGGCAGAACATGCATAAATATGTACTAAGTTTCAAGATACCATGAGCCACTTCCGAGACATGGAGGAAGAAGTAAGTTCAGCACTTTCACTTGATCTTTGACCTTTGACCTTTTTGGCAAAAAAAAAAAATTGCCAGAGAATCTCTATTTTGGGTTATACATGTATACACCAAGTTGAAAAAAAGTCCTGCTGGCATTGCATGAATATGAGGGGAAATAGTAACATTTTGAAGTGTTGCCCTTGACCTTTGACCCCATGAACCCCAAATTCCCTAGATAATCACTTCCAGTCAGTACATGCATATATACTATGTTCCATGAAGATACCTTGAACAATATCCAAGATACAGAGAAAAAAAAGTAAAATTTTAAAATTTTCACTCGACCTTTTCACATTTAACCTTAACCTCATGACCCCAAACTTTTACCAGTAAATTTTAATTGGGTAATACCTGTATACACTAAGTTTCAAGAAAATATCTTCAGGCATTGCAGAGATATGGGGAAATTTTAAGCATTTGACCTCGACCTTTTGACTTTTGACCTTGAGCATGTGCACCCAAAAGTTGATAGGCACAATTTCACCCCAATACACATACATGCCAAGTTTCATTAGGATACCTCAAAAGGTTTTTTAGTTACGCTGTCCACAATATTCATTACGGACGGACAGAAGGACGGACGGAAGGACGGACAACCCGAAAACATAATGCCTCTGGCACCACTTCGTGGCGGAGGCATAAAAAAGAATTTAGATTACATAGGTGAAGTAATCTTTGAAAATATGTAAATATTGATATGTACGGTATTGAAACTGTCGTGTTGATTATCCTTTATGGTACATTACCACTCTCGTGGAACTCATTAAGCTGGTTCCACCTTCTCTATTCGCCCGAAATCGTGGTCTTACTCGGGGACTAATCGTGCTGATCATCAGATAATCAAATCTTGATGTCAGTCAAAGACATTGTGTTGATCGTAGTAATTTTTCGAACAGTCCAATAATTCTTCTACGATCAACACGATTACCACCATAGACCTCAAGATATGTGATAAGCCATGATAAGATCACCACGATCACTCGTAAACTAAGAATCGATTTGTGGTAGATAGTATACATACATGTATTAGCATATCGAGACGCGCGACAATGGGAACCTAGTGATAGTGTTTAACGTGCAATGTCAATAATCTTTTGGGTATCGATCATGCACATTTATATATTTACTCTATCTAAAAAGGATCGGCGGACGAGTAGGGCATGGATGTCTGAAAACACTGGATGGTGTATTTGATTCATGCATGAGTTGTTATTCCAGCGGAACTTACATGCGCTCTATAAAGTGGATTGCACGTCAGATAGCAGATACACTTCAAATCATTTTATCAAATTTATCTAAATTATAATAGATGTCTAATTTCTGTGGAAAACATGAAAATATTGTATTCGTTGTGGTTAAACATTTACACTCTTTAACATATCTAATGTTTAACACATTAGTCATACACATACATCCTTGAACACAAACACACACAACACAAACGTATACAAACCTGCATAAATATAAACGTGATATATACACTCAGCAAAAAAAGTAAGTTCCCCCCTAGCATTTGTGGATATATCTCAAAAAGTATTCAACCGATTTTCATAATTCAAACGGAAATGGATAAAGAATTTTATTACTCATAACATGAGTGGAAAATCATTGCCACCAGATATCATTATTGGTGTGAAAAAATGCATTTTATGTCAAAATGCATGGAAACGAAAGTTGCACTTTAGTGATTTGCAATGACTTTTACACAAATAATCAAACAATCACTCATGATTCTGAACATTTAAGCATGGGTTATTGCATATTTCTCTATCTTTTTCTTTTCATGAGCATATAGTGAAGTATTTGATAATTGATATGTCCACCACCCGCAATGACCAGCCGCCATCTCCTCCTCAAACTGTTAACTAAAGTTTGTACTTGGCGCTGCTCAATGTTGGTCTATGCTCTCTGCAAGATGCGCTGAAATTCTTGCAGTGAAGTGTCATCTTTCAACTTCTTGCTCGCTTTCCACTTAATGATATCCCAAAGATTCTCTACTGGATTACAGTCAGGGGATCTTGCAGGCCATTCCATACGTTCGATGCCATTTCCCTCAGCAAACTGATCTACAACTTGAGGGCATGATGCAAAATGCCCACAGGCACATTAATGTGATCAACCTGAGTTGGAATTACAAATCACATGGCTTCTACCAATATTTTCATATTGAGAAGGCCTATTGTTCAAAAAGTATGCATAACATCTGTTTAATAGGGAAGCACATTGTACCTGAAGAAATTCCTGAGAATTACACAATTTAATGGTATGGTATGGTAATTTATTTCCGTAAATATAAAAATCAACATTACAAATCATGTGATACAAAAACTCATAAATAATACGGCTGGATAGCCTCACTCAGCGAAGAGGACCATTATGGTCCCGCTGTTTTACAGGAGGGTCCAGTATAAATTAAAGTAATGCAGTTTCTTCAATTAAACAGCAAATCAAATTATATGCAATGAGAAGAAAGAAAAAAAAACACAAGAAAAAAAAAAGAAAAGGAAAAAGAAAGAAATTGAAAAATATTCATTTCCCATCAATTTATGTATTAGTAATCTGTCATGTACTGAGTTATATCAAACATAAGAAGAGATGTGCTCTTGCAGTGATCGCTTGAAAATAACTATACTGGTTGCCTTTTTTATTGACAAAGGGAGTGAATTGAACTCCCTACTACCTCTGTATGAAACCATTCTCTTACAATAATTTGTTCTTGGAATATTAAGGTGTAAATTGAAATTAGACCGCAATGAATACGAATTTTCTTTGGGTTCAAATTTATCGGTCAAATAAGACGGTGTCATGTCATGTAATGCCTTGTAAACTAATTGCAGTAGATGCTGTTTACGTCGAGAGACAAGATAATCCCATTGGAGAGTTTGGTGCACTTGATGGGTAGACGTGTGAGAATATGGATTTATGTTCAAATAATTCTTCCAGCTCTATTCTGAAGTTTTTGAATCATATTTACATGATTACGCTTTCCAGAATCCCAAACAATGTCGGCATAATCAAACTGTGGTAAAATGAAAGACTTGTATATCAAATTCATACTTTGTTCATTGATTATATGCCTAAGTCTGCCCATGAAACTCACCATTTTACTCACATTTTTACAAACTCTTTCAACTTGTGTATTCCAATTTAATTCCGAATCTACTGATACCCCTAAATATTTCACATGATTTACCTGTTCCGATTTTTTCCCATTTATATTCAAATCTAATTTATTACATTTATTCAGTGACTTTCTATTGCCAATAAACATACATACTGTTTTATCACAGTTTAAACTCAGTCTGTTTTTACACATCCAGTCAGAGATCGTATTCAATTCCTGTTGCAATTTCTGTCGAACAGTATAAGGATTTTTACTTGAAAAATACAAAACAGTGTCATCAGCATATAGGTGGATTTTACAATTTTCAACAGTTTTAACCATGTCATTTATATAGAGGGCAAACAGTAAAGGTCCCAGTATTGATCCTTGCGGTACGCCATATGAAATGCATTGTTCGCGTGATAATGTGTTTCCTACTTGAGTTACAATTCGTCGATTTTGTAAATATTCCCTAAACCATATTACACTGGAGTCACTCATTCCTATGCGCTTTAATTTGTCTAATAACATTGCATGGTCAACAGTGTCGAACGCTTTTCTCAGGTCGACAAATACTACTCCCGTGTAACATTGCTTATCCATGGCATCAAGCCATTCATCTGTAACGTTTACGAGGGCTGTAAGTGTGGAGTGTAATAGTCTGAATCCAGACTGTTCCATTGCTAATAAACTATTAACTCGAATATAGTTAAACAATTGCTTGTGCACAACACGTTCTAACACTTTAGATACTACTGGCAATAAAGATATTGGCCTGTAATTATCTGGGCTACTTTTATCCCCTTTCTTGAACAAAGGAATAATTTTTGCTAATTTCCATCGGGATGGAACATTTTTTTCAACAATTGACCTATTTATTAGATATGTTAAAGTAGGTGCTATTACTCCAGCTGACATTTTTAGAATGGCAGATGAGATTCCGTCAATACCAGTGGATTTCTTATTTTTTAGTTTCCAAAGTTCTGTTAATACTTCATTTTCAGAAACGGGGGCCAACTCAAACTTATTTTCATTTGACAAATCCCCTGCTGAGACTAGATTTGGGCTATCAATGTCACACCTAGGTATTAATTCAGACAAATTCTGACCTACATTACAGAAGAATGAATAAAACAAATTTGCTATCTGTTCATTATCCTTATCTAAATTTAAATTAAAAGATTTCTTTTTTGGTAATAAATTGTTTAATGTTTTCCACACCTGATCTGGTTTATTATCATTACTGGTTAATTTATTAACAAAATAATTTTTCTTTAATTTTCTTACTTCTGCTGTAACCTTATTCCTCAGTTGCTTATATTGATCCATCAAATTAGGGTCTTTCTTTTTCCAAGCCCCTTTTTTTTAGTTTATCCCGCTCTTTCATGAGTTTATGTATGTTTGAGTTCATCCAGGGGCATACTTGATTCCTAACTCGTTTTTTCTTTATAGGTATATGTTTATTTACTACTTGCATTAACAGTTCTTCCCACTTACAAACAGCATCATCTAAGTTTGAACAGTCCTTAACACTTTGCCATGGTTGATTCCTTAAATCTTGTTTAAAATCATCCATATCAATCTTATTCATATTTCTATATTGAATAAAACGAGGTTCAGATTTAGAGGATTTCCCTTTCCACACCACATAACTCATTGAGTGATCACTCATACCTACATACCTAAAAAGATCATTTGATAACTTACATAGGAAATGTATACAATGCTCTCTATGGCCTAAAGTGCAACTTTTTTTCCCATGCATTTTGACATAAAATGCGATTTTTTACACCAAAAATGATATCTGGTGGCAATGATATGCCATTCATGTTATGAGTAATGAAATTCCCTATCCATTCCCGTTCGAATTATGAACATCCGTAAAATACTTTTTGAGATATATCCAAAAATGTTAGGGGGGAACTTACTTTTTTTGCTGAGTATATATATATATATATAGTTATAGTATATACACGCACACATACATACACGCATGCTTGGTTAATGTTCCCTCTGACATTTCCCTCATGTTTTATAGATCCATGCATTAAGGTCTACTTAACCAGAACATTTCCAGTATCACACACAGGCATTCATGCAGGGGAAATGAGCTCAGGCGTGTATTTCGTGAATTTATTGAATACGCCATTAATGCCTCCATGGAACATCAAACTCGAATGCTTTATTTAGATGTCGAAATAAGAGATACATGTATACCGCACAAGCGAAATAATTCTCACCATGCTCTAGCATGAAATCAATTTATTCTTACATCATAAGATCGCACATACGTGTTCTCATTCTTTGGTGGTCCGCCTGATGGTTTTTAATCATATTACTCATACGTTTATTATTGCCAAGAAACTAATAGATAGATTACAAATACCAAGGAATGGCATTGATGAAAACGAATAGTTGCAAGTCAAATCCAGTCGCTTTCAAAAAATGATTTCATGCACTTAACTTTATTACATGGGTTGATTTAAATGCAATACAATGTAAACTTGGTTGTTAAATCCGTTAGGAGTGACTAATAATCAATATTATACAAAATTAGAGAGAGATATATATCATATTATATATATATATAATATAAATATAATATAATATCATAAATATACATCATTTGTGTAGATATGTCAAAAAGAAGAGAATGCTTAGATGAACTAATACATAACTTTACAGCTAATACAATCATATATGTATATATATATACATATATATATATATATATATATATATATATATATATATATATATTGTGTCTGTGTGTGTGTGTGTGTGTGTACGCCCATTCGCTTAGATTTATACGTGTACTTACCAACTGGTATAATGTATTAGATATTCTAAAAGTGTGTTGCATGAATTTTTCCACAAAAGGTGAATCATACAGGAAACCAAAGTCTAAATACTTCTTCGGTTCTGTAACATTCTTTGTAGATTATTGTTCAATAGAGTCACAGTCAGCCAAAAAGGCTAATTGTTCATAGGAGCGCAGGCAAAATGCACTTTGATATATGGTAACTGTATTTAATGGATACAGTGATATCAATTATTAAGCAGAATTAAGGAAAAGGCGACTTGATAGATAATACCATTGAGGACTTTGGGACAATGGCAAATAAATCCTCTTTATTGGTTTTACAATAAATCATCTTTATATAGTCTATAGTTCACTGAAAAATACATCGTATTGACTGGTAAAGAATGACCCCACGACTAAACAAACCAACAGTACAGCGGATGAGTGGTACAGTTGGTTTGATTGCTGTCTCTTTAATACAAAGGAGAGAAAACTAGACCATCGTAGACCTCCTGGGTGAATTACCCACGATCACTAGGCACAAAGGTTGCTTGTACATTTTGGTGCTGTTTCACATTCACTGGGCGTGCGTGCAGCGCGTCACCATCCGTGAAATGTCACGTGACTGCTTTTTATGTCGCGCCATGCTGTTTACACCTGTCTGTGAACCTGACAAAAAAAAAACAGGATAGACGTTAATACATGAAAACAAACAACAATAACTGACAACTAAATCTATTTTTCTGTTTGTGACTATTTGTTTTGGAATATTCACAAAGACAGTGAAGGAGACAAGCCGACGTAGAATACCAACTCTGGATTTCGACAGTATATTGAAATGGAAAAGAGAAAGGATCGCGAGGTACATAAGGGGTTACCATCCACCCCTCCGAGATGGCGGAAGAGATCTGTCGGTCGATATTATACCGCATTGGGGTTACCGGTGTCTAGAGCGTGGTCGGATGTTGGTCTCAAGACAGCGACGATGCCATGCAGTGCTCTTCAAACTAAAACCGTGAAAATCAGATAAACCTCACGTAGGGTAATACCAAAGTGCGACATGCTACTGAAAATGAGCTCCCACGCTTATTTATTTTCTTTTTTTTTTTGTTAAATCTTATGCCTTTGTCATACTTTCGGAAGTGCCATAGGTCGTCATGAGAGAGAAAAGAAAAAAAAGTAAAACACACAACAAAACATATGGCGTTTAGAAGAATCTCCTAGAAGAACCTTTAAGTGTACATTCAACATTTCTTTGCTTTATGTCTTTAGTTTAAACGTTTTCTGACGTATAGGTATTGCATAATGATGTATGTTAATTTTCCGTATAATTACGCCGACACTTTGTTAGATCTTGTATCACAAAATTAACAATGAATGCCGAACTAGAACTGAACTGAAATGAAATGAACTTCTAAAAGTATTTTTTTCTTCCATCACTACGGTTATCATTGGTGCCATCGGATGTCTGCCAAAATGACGTTAAATAATGTGATGTACAGTTGAAATAAACTCCTCGTATGAAATGTGCTTCGCATAATGGATACTGATTTGGATTGATTTTCACACTGTTATGAGAAAACAAGTAGTTACCTAAGAGCAAGGCATGCAAAAAAACAACCCCAACAACAACAACATACAAACTAACAAAAACAGAAACGCCAGCTGGGAGCTTCTTTGATTTATAGGAAATTTGACATTCATAACACATCAGCAAGCAACTGCATTATGAGGTTTTCATGATGAACTTTCAACAATTGAGTAATCGAGAAGGGAGAAGGTTAGACAATGTTTATGACGAACAAAGAATGTAGAGCATACAACATTATAGGCTGCGTTAAATGAGAGCGAAAACATAGATGAAGGCTATGATTAAAATGATGATATTGTTTCATGTTATGTTCATATTTCATAGTATAATTAGCGATAGTAGTAGCAGGAGAGGACAACGAACGGAGGAGATGATGAGAGTGATTTTCACAGAGATATGTGAGAATCCTCAAAAGTCAGATTTTCAATGCTGAAGCTTCATCGTGAAAGAAAAGGCGTAAAGATCATAACATGAAAAGAGATGAAACCCAACACGAATGAACGGTTGGAAGTATAAATGCATTGTGACCATACACGTAGGTGTCGTTCAAGCAAATGGTGTGTTTTTTCGAAGGTTGACCAGGCATTTTAAAGCATTTCTTTTTTTAAACTATGTCAATATCTTAGAAACATTATAAACTGCGACAAATCCTATAACATGCTGACGATGATCTCCATAACATGTAAAAGAACAAGCGAATGTAGATATCAACTGGATGTTTCAGAATTATGGATCAAAGAGAAACGATAACAACGCAGAGGAAGCAGTGTTTAAAAAAAACACACATTCACACAAACACTCATACACACAAACAAACAAAAACAAATCGGTTGTCCTTTCTTCTCTCTGGCTGTGGCCAAAGTGCACCTTACCACAGCTCACGGAAGAGTTGTTCGCAGCACAGACCGATGATCAGGAACACCGCAAGCCAGGCCGACCATGGGAATCGTCCCCTCAAATGGCGCCTTGAAACCCCCTGCTTAATTCAAGTCATCGAATCAAGCCTGATTTTGCTAAACACGCTAGAGGGCGTTCTATTTTCCTCTTCTCTTTATATTCGTTTTGTCTTGTTTTGTCTTTGTTTTATTCTTTTCTCAGTCACCTTTCCATAGAATGCATCTGGCTGTATTCATGGCACCAACAAATCGTGTGCTTATAATAGGGGTGAGAGTAAAGCACATTGGGCCGGATGCATAAACGCTAGCAATTGCTTGTGCTAGCCTTTTACTCGAATCCGTATGCATAAAAACAAGCAATTGCTTGCGAGCAAAAGCTTTTGCTAGCAAGCACAAGCAATTGCTTAGAGACTAAGCATTTGCTTAAAAACGTATCCATAAAACGGACCCCTTGCTTGTGTTTGCTAGCAATTGCTTACGATATTCCAAGCTCTGTAAAAAGAGCTTGAGCTTTTGCTTAACTGGGACGTTCGCTTTTAAGTATCATTATCATATTCATAAAAGAAAGACCAACTTTGTGCAGGAGTGGAATAAATCTACAAGAAAATCCTCCTAAGTAGTGTAAGAAACTTTCAACTTTCGTTTCAACAACGTGAATGTCCAGCGTATAGCACGCAAAATAAACAGGTAACATCTGTGGAGAGTAAGGAGATCTCTCTCCATGTGCGACCTGGCAAATCCGGGCTACAATAAGCAGTGATGGGAATCAGCCAGTACGTGTGTGTGTTCATTTATGAGTGTCATTTCGCAGTTCTTGTGCTATGTCAGGAAAGGTTTTCCCACACACACGCCCTTTCAAATACATGCTGTCACACCCGCCTATGTTTTTGTGTTCGCACAGGCGTGACGTCCCTTTTGTTGAAATGCAAGCAATTGCTTGTGCGGGACAAGCAAAAGGTATAAGTACAAGCAATAGGTAATGCATATGGATTTAAGCAATTGCTTGAGCTAGACCTTTTACTAGACGAGCTTGTGCTTGAGATAGAAGCTATTGCTTACAAGCAATTGCTAGTTTTATGCAATCGACCTACTACTTTTGAGATCGTCGACCCACTTATTTTCCTTTCTGCTTAATCTTTACGTGGATCATTTTCCATTGTTGGAATTCTTTGTCATCGTGGTCATTGTTCTTTAATCTATTTGTCACTTGTTTTGGTCAAATAAGTAATGATGATACATTACAGTAATGATAATGATAATAATAGTAATAATAATAATAATAATAGTAATAATAATAATAATAATAATAATAATAATAATAATAATAATAATAATAATCATTATTATTATTATTATCATCATCATCATTATTATTATTATTATTGTTATTATTATTATTAGAGCAATGATGATAATGATAATAATGACAGTAACAAAATGACCGTAGATATTATTGCTCATCATCATGCGAGGCGCTGTTTAAGGGGAAACAATGGATTGTCAATGATTTTTTTATCTCGGAGTATGCACAAAGCGTAGCTACAATATGTAATGAATGCTTGCAGATATTGCACTATGGGAAAAAAAAATACTCAAATGTTTAATTGAGTGTCATTGAGAGATTTTTTTCTTTGTTCATTTTCTCCTTAAGCCTCACATTACCATTGGTTTATCTTTTTTTCATGTCATTCACGTCAATTATACGTTTTGTGTTAATGGGTTTGAGAAGATAATGGAAAAATGGTGAATACAAGACATTCTTACTAGGTTGTGTATAATCTATTTAGGTGTGTGTGTGTGTGTGTGTGTGTGTGTGTGTGTGTGTATGTGTGTGTGTGTGTGTAGCTACAGGCATGTGGGTGTATACATTTCTTCTTGTTGAGGTATAGCCAAAAGGTGTTGGGCAAAGTGCTGAAGGTATCTTTGACTTCTTGTCGTCACACCATGAGCCACAAGCCATCCACCCACCGACTCATCAAGTATTCGATACTCCAAACCGCATGATGATAAAACCTTTAAGGCGACTCAACTTGATTAAATTTCCCTTTTTTATCGTAAATAGATTAGATAAAAATGCGCTAGGTGTGATGGGAATAAGACAGAGGGAATTGAAAACTAAGTTCGTTCTACACGTAAATTATCGATTTTTCCCCCAAAGGAATCCCCTCCCTACTTCGCGGTCATCTCATTTTCCCCATGAAACGCAGAATACAGAATGAGAAATTCATCATATTTTGTGTTAAGACAAGGGAATGTTATTTACATAATTGTACAGGCTGGTATTGACATTCGAAAAGAGACCGTTTCGTTCAAATAGATTCCTTGACCGGCGGTCTCGTTCGCCTCGGGTTTGAGAGTCGCTTCTTCATGATCGATATCAGGCGATGGCGGGAAAATTCACGTCAGAAAGGCACATTCTCGACGGTCGTCTGCCAGGATAAGGAAGGCAATGATGCTAGTAACAAGTATTTGGATGGTTTTATGGAAAGTCTTTTTTCTTGCTGTTGTCGTTGTATTCTGAAAGGAGGTCGCTGGCTATTTTTCCCCCTTTCTCTTTTCCTTTCAAGTTCAAACGACTAGGGAGAATCGAGTATTTGCTGTTGATGGCGCTTGACCGAGGCACACTGGACATGGCGACATTTATCGAGATATTTGGCGGGAAGCGTGCCACCCTTGAAATATATCAAGGACGACTGGCGGCGCTTTTTACACCTTCCACTAAACATTGATGGTCGGCTGAGGCGAATGATATTGATCTCGTGTTGTTGCAAGACTTATAAGGGTAAGTCCAATATCTGATCGTGGATATTCTCGCAGAGAAACTTATCCGGTTACACATTACCGGGGTTTCCTGTGTTGAAAAAAGTAATTTCGTCAGGGTTTCACCAAGCTAAACATTGGCGGTAAAGCGACTGTTCTTGTTCTTCAATACATGAACGAATTTACGGACAAAACCTACCTATTTTTTTCTTAGTAGGAATGTATTGCCTGTAGCTGACTGAAAAATCAGTGATTGGATTTTTTTTCATAGTAGCGTGAAAAATGTTACCACAGAAACATAAGTTATGGGTATGTAAAATGTGATGACTATTACAGTTCCATACTTAGAATTTTGAATAACTAAATTATGCTTGTGATTAAGATCATTCATTCACCCTCAAGAAGAACAAATGATGAAAATGTCACTGTTCAAGATATTTAGCAATATATATATATATATATATATATATATATATATATATATATATATAATGTATTGTGACCAGTGAGATGCGAGGAAATAATGACTTCAATCATAACTGTGTCATATAAAGAAGTACTGTATGCTATGTCTCCGTAAAGACTACCTTATCATTACAGACAAAGAGAATGTGCATGGTATTGGGTTAGTGTGAATAAAAAACATGTATCACAATGAAATATTAAGATATTGTGCCTGAAACGTAAACTCTGTTTTCTTTTCATTCATGCATGCATTCATTCATTCACTCATTCATTCATTCATTCATTCATTTTTTCTATTTCCAACAGATTTTTTTCTTTTTTTTACAGAAACGGAATGCATGAATTAACATTACGATGTCCAATGCACGAAATATATTAAGTTTGAAAAACATCTTGACACACAAATGAATGGAATGCAGTCAGCTCTGTATTCTGTGAAATAAACCAGAACATAGATGCCGAAATCTTGTTTTGGTAATGATGGAATGCTATGCATGTCTTCGTGAAAAGCCAATGGCCTTATGAATGTCACACATCCCCTGCATGGCTTTTACGCCCTTTCTGTACTGATGAAACGAAAGAAATCACTCACATTCAAACCGAATGCGCCCATGACATCTCACCCCAATATTGTGCAAGACGCTCCATGACAATGAAAGCTGCGTGAGTCTTCAATGCGGTTTGACAAAACAATACAATGTCTAGTCCATGCCCTTGCAAGTACATTGTAAATGTTTACATCACTGCGATAGATACTAAAATTGATGTACTTCACATCTTCATCGTATTACTGTTCAGTGTCTAGGCATCACAATAGTAACGGCTGTTCGTGTTTCACCAATAAGACAATCTTACAGTGCCCCATTTTAAAACGAACAGGATAATTATACGGAAGATATTGTTTCATCTGTTGCTCTTGAAAGTAGAAGAATACGACACCATCAGCAAGGGCAAACTGGCACTCGCTTGGCAGGAAATACTATACAGCTCTCATAATATGACCGGCGGTGGCGCTCATACAAGAGACCTACCCGCGGGAAAGGTTAGTGGCGTACAAGTGTGCACCTGCGTCTCACTAAAAATGTAGAATACTGTGGAAAATAGAGCCGAAGCACTCGAGCTATGTATGTCAGAAAGATATATTACTAGTACGTCTTTGCCTGTCAGGGTTCTAACCTTTTACCACTGATATACATACTCGATTTATAAAGCACAAAAAAAAAGAGAAAAGAATAGAGCTCAAAGTTATCCGTATTGGTGGAGGAGAAAGCTCCAAATTTCTTTCAAATCAAAACGTGTGCCGCAGTATCAAAGTAGGGGGCAAAATGTGAAGATGTATAACGATGATGATAACAACGATTTAATTAATGATAATAATGTTAATGATGATGATAATGATAGTAGTAATCAGGATCTACTCAAGACCCAGCTGTTGAGAATGAAAAGGGCGTTAAGTTGTCTTGAACACTATGGGTTTAGTGGCAACTTAACGCCCTTATCATTCTCAACCGACGTCAAAAGATGATAATACCAATGAATAACGATGTAACAATAATGGCAACCTTTATCATAATGTATGTACGCTTGTGTGGGTGGGTGTGTGTGTGTGTGTGTGTGTGTGTGTGTTGAGAATGTGTATGTGCGTAGTGTTGTTTGCTAGGCTTGCTAGGTTTGGTAGAATGATGAGAATCGGGTTAAGAAGAGCAGGTCCTGTGATTTATACCCAAGTCGATATAATTATCTGATGTGGTAACGATTTCGTGTCATTCCATCGCGCCATCTTCCGACCCTCCCCGCGCAGTGACGATGTATTCGTAGGGCTAAAAAACGGGCACCGGATCAATAGCCGGCGTCAAATTAAAATGCCTGTTGAGCTGCGAATCCCTTTCCCGACTAAAGACACTAATAAAATGAAATTGATCGCCCTCTCCCGGTGGCTTTTAACGTATTTTTGATTAACGTGGAGAAGATGATCCCAGTAACGCTCAAATCTGCTCAAAAGGCGGATTGGGCGAGCCAGTCCGGGATGGGAGGGAGCTCGGAGTCTACGTTGGGTGATTTCCACAGGCGATGCCTTATATATTGGCTGATCGGCAGAACGAAAATAATCTTGAGTAATGTCGAACCTAATTAAATTTGACGGGGCTTGCCCGGGGAAGGAAGGCGAGTACATATCAATTGAGTTGCTCTCTGTACCAAATATTTCTGGATGTTGAGGTCCTCTTTCCGGTCGCTGCTCCCCTCCATGTACACATTATATAGCAAACTCTGAGGCCAATAAACTGCCCCTATTACTCACCTCACTGCATCCTGGCCCCTGTGAATTTGAAGATTTCCACCATGCACCACCGGAAAGATGATTGGCAACAAGGAACGTCACGTCAATACACATGTCATATACGGCGACCTTTCTTAGGACAGGTTCAAGTGAAAAGTGATGAAAGTGTAAACAAAAACCAACAGTTAAGAGTTCACGTGACAATTCCATTGCAAGTTTTCATAATCATTTACTTTTGAGTGAATGTCATGACTGATCCCAAGAATTGTGGTAGTTTAACTCGAAAGTTCATGCAAACGACTCTTTGCATACTTATAATAACTTGGGAGTGGTGCGACTATCAATTGCTGATTACGATAAGACAACATAAACAAAGATGACACAATGTTCTTATTTTCAAGAGGTACTCTCACTGGCTAAAGTACATCGAACCTTATTTAGCTACTAGAATATCTCTCGTATCATTCACACTGTTGTGACCTATTTGTAGTATATAGATGTTTATATCATTGGTCATATCCTAAATATGGCGCTTTTCTAACATATGTATATACATACACACACATACATACACACACACACACACACACACACACACACATATATATATATATATACATATATATATTTATATATATATATATATATATATATATATATATATATATATATATATATATATATATACATAATCTTATATAACTTATACAACTTTAAAAAAAGTGTCTCAATAACATTATCGTCACTGATCAGTGTTTGAGAGATAGATAATGAAGACCTTTTTTCCGCAATTTGAGTAAGGACGTCCTGTAGTATATAGGAGTTATGACAAGGCTCGTTGATCGAGAAATAGTCAACAGTCCTTAAAAAGGACAAGTTCACCTTCATAAACATAAGGATTGAGAGAATGCAACAATATTAGTAGAACACATCAGTGAAAGTTTGAGGAAAATTGGACAATCGATGCAAAAGTTATGAATTTTTAAAATTTTTGTGTTGGAACCGCTGGATGAGGAGACTACTACAGCTTGTGAGTCATATGCGTACAACAGTATAAAGAAAATGTAAAAGAAAATTCAACATATTTTCACTTTTTTCGCATAATAAAAGAGCTCTTGACTTGCCACTTTCTAAAGGCAGGGGGAATAATATTACCCATAACATTTGTCGGTAACGAGTCAGGGGAATGTGTACTTTTTTCAAAAGATGGCATTTTGTGAAATTCTCTTTATATTTTCCTTATATTGTTGTACGCATGTGACATCTAAGTTATTCATACACTGCAGT
This sequence comes from Diadema antillarum, assembly GCF_040938485.1. Lineage (NCBI taxonomy): Eukaryota > Metazoa > Echinodermata > Echinoidea > Diadematoida > Diadematidae > Diadema > Diadema antillarum. The sequence continues at coordinate 2,343,448 of NW_027270961.1, forward strand.
AGTCTTCTCATCCAGCGGTTACTGCACAAAAACTTCAAAAATTCATAACTTTTGAACGGATTGTCTGATTTTCCTCAAACTTTCAATGATGTGTTCTACTAATATTGCTACATTCTCTCAATCCTTATGTTTATGAAGGTGAACTTGTCTGCTCCCCGTGTACGTGGGCTGGCTGGCTGAATGATCTCCTATCTGGATGTATATTATACCACCGACAGTAGTCTGAGGTAACATCAATACAATACACTCTGCTCGGATTCACTTTATTTGGAACAATACCTCGACGTTCGACAACGGGCAGCACCGAAATATTATCCTAGTTTCTACTTCAAGACATTTCTATTGTGGGTTGCATGGGAGAATCACAGTTCTCACCGTCGATGTAACCAATAGTAAGAATAGTAATAGTAGCAGCGGATGATGTTCATTTTTCAGTTGTTTTTTATTCTAAAACCCACAACCCGAAATTGAAGTAAGGTTTACTAATCCAAAGATTTTGTGACGCTGTTCTGAAGGTTCGTTGATCCGAAAATGGAAAAAAAAAGTGCGTACTAACGAACCTTCGGAATGACAAACTGTAACCGTAGTAGCATTGACACTGAAAATGAAAATGAAAATAAAAGAATATTTAGTGCCTGTCACAGAATGTTTTTAAGTGCTCTGCACTGTTTCATGTATTATTTTCAAAGACGGTAGCATTTGATCTTATTGGATAAATAGCAAGCAAAATCCTTTTTTAGATTGTCAAACACAGATTAAAGTAGTAGTGTTTTAGTAAATATAGTTTTAATGCAATATTGTTCTGCGAATATGTTTCGTCAGTGTTTGTTGGAAGTATGAAAGGAAAACATGAAGGAGTGAACAAAGAGGATAATAAGGTATATAACACAAAGAGAAAAAACTGACAAGTGTTATAGAAAAAAAAATCTCTCAATGACATCAGAATTGGTTCTACATGAAGGGAATATTCGTTACATTTATTTAACATGGAGGAAATGAACAACCTCGCTTGATTCTCAACAGACATGCACTACAAATAAGTAATATTTATATGAATATAATACTTCTTATATACATATATATTTGGCGGGTTGCAATAAGAAACACTGTGGTAACCTGACGTCACAATTGACATTATACATTATCAAATCGTTACACTTGTCTGCTTGTCGGTATACATTATTGGGATCATAGTCATTAGTCTAGCGTGTCTAGAGATAGAAATACCATTAATGTTCGCTGTGGTACCACGAATTCAGTTCATGAACACGACAAACGATTGTACTATTACGATATTTTCCATTCATCACTCCATTGCCCCGCACTGTTATCGCACGGATACTATTTATGACTACTTAAAGCATCAATCTTGCTTGTGTAGTCCGAAATGACTTAGGTCTGAACCATTCAAACGGGGGGCTAGAGGTGATCACATGCAATCAAATCGTAGGTTATCTTCTCAATCAGACAGATAAATGGAGCGCACAGACCTACATTACGCCTCCTCATTTACTTCGGGTCAGCGTACCCGAAACCTCCCTCCGCATATGAGCTGAGGCTGAGTAACTTCTTAAAATGGCGATTTTGGAAGAATCGTTTCTGACGATGTCCACGAACATTATAGGTGCCTTCAAGAGCTGATTTTTCGACATGAACCCGTCCTGTGCGAAGCTCTACCTAGTCTGGATTCCAGACCCTCTGTTCGTACTATTTCGCTATTCAGGATATTGACGCCCTCAACGTCGAAAACGGGTATAGTTTAAGGTGGTGTTGTCCTGCCAGTTGGCGAAGGGTCTGGCAACCAGACTAAGCTCTACCCTGAAAGTTACGCTTCCCACAACTCATTTCGAAATAGAATCACGACTGATGGAAAACTAGTTTTCGATAATCCATCGATATGACATATTTTGATGGATTGTGAGTTATCCTGTTTGATTCCAGTGTGCCGATTCGGATTTTTTTTTTTTTTTTTGATTTCCCGCAATAGTTCTCACAGGGCTTGTTATTTAGAAGCATTCGCCGATGCCGAAATGTATTGTTAACAATCACAGTGCATACTCTGGTCTGATCGTTATTTTTTATTCGTGCACCGAATATGTACAACCACGATTGTTCTCGCATCGTTCTCATATTTTGTCTTGTTTTCTATTCCATTTAGACAAGGTCAAACTATTCAGTGTGAAACGCATACACCTAAATTCAGGTGTGCGTTTTCACCTTGCCCTATATCCTACTCAGGCCAGCACTCTGTCAAATTCAATTACAAAACATGCTGTCATGCTCAAAAGCGCGCGGGTGTGCAACCGTGTGAACGAGCCAGTTGTGAATTTTAAGTTGTGAATTTCAGCGAACGAGGCTAAAGAGGGTAATGAAAGGAACGGAGGAAGGAAGGACTCAGTAATTTCTCCCTACCCCCCCCCCCCCCCCCCCGTCTCTCTTTCTTATTTGGCCCAGTAGATGTGAGGCCAATACAGCAGGCTGTGGTACACGTAGTCATCTTACCTTTTGCCGATGCCTGGATCAATAATATGCCAATGAAATGCCTTGTACTGAGAATACCAACTACATGTATACAGAAAGGTGCTGTATCATAAGCTAGCCACCGAACAATTAATTCGTCTTTCTCTTCTTACTGCATGTCACTAGGGTGATGTGTTTTCATCAGTCCTGATATAAATTTCTGTGGAAGTGCTGTGGTATGTCTGGTTAATCATGCAACATGGTTGTCGCCTGACTTTGTTTATGACAAGCTATCATTACGCAGCACTGAACGCGAGTCAGCACTTGAAGCTCCTTGGTATTATACGATGCGTGTGCTCGAAAGGTTGCCATCTTATATCGGATGATGCAATGCTAAAAAAAACACTTACGAGCCTCAAAATGCTCGGCGTCATCAGATACGTATGAAAGAAAACTCTTTATATCTGAAGCTAGTGCTCCAGAGAGCCATATTCCTGCTCTGTTTTTGTTCATCCAAATGACAATAGAACACCATGCGATAAAAGTGAATCCGCCCTTCTAAGTTCACATCAGCAAAGTTCCACAAGCAGCTAAGCATCTTTCAGCTGTTCTGAGGCAAAGAGTTTGATTTCACACTAGAGGGTTTATGTAATGATCATAATTCAGTTATTAAATGCTGTTATTTTCAACCATACTAGTTGTTGAATATGCTACAGTGGCATTTATTTCTGTGATTTAACCACGTCTGTGCCACGGACTTTGGACAGTGTGCGCAATGCTGTGTGGTTTTCTATGCCAATCGGCAATCAAAGTGTTAATAGCCACCACAACCAGACCCTCTAAAGCGTGAAGACGGCAGCATGTTGTCCTAGAAGAAAACACTGTATGTTAAGGGAAGAGGGAATGACGAGTAAGTCACGGCTCTTGAGATATACAAGACATGAAGGGTGTAAACACTTAACGTAAGTGGTCTCAGCGGAAGAGTGGATACGGTGTAGCAATCGCACCCTTCTAATCGTGTTCGTTGGCTCTTAGTTGAACACTGCATAATGCTGTGCTGGCTTGCTTTCTACCCGAGTCTTTGAATGGTCTGCTTGGTGCTTGGTATGCGCTTTAAAATGACATGGTTTTCAACCGATGGTAGAGAAAGTGAAGGTCAGAATGGAAGACAAATTAATCTTTAACTCCAAAAATGAATGGAAAGAAACATGGTGAACCGAATTTAAGCAACCCTGTCAACCTCACACAGACGAACCTAAATCAGTAAATCATTCATTCAATCAATCAATCAATCAATCAATCAATCAATCAATCTATCTATCTATCTATCTATCTATCTATCTATCAATCAATCAATCATTCAATCTTGTTTTCCACACATAGGCTGGAAAAATCTCATTAGCCAAAGACTGGTTTTCAGAGAGGTCCACAGATTTTAAAAAAAAATACAAACATAGCAGTCACAATGTGCACATGACCATAAAAAAAGACAAGAAGAACATCAATAAGTGTATAACATTACGCTCAGTCAATATTTTGAGTCAGTTTCATAAGCTGGTTTAACAGTTTGTTTACCCTGAATGATGAGCATACATGGACTTTTCTCGTCATTACATGAAAGTATCTGCCTTGATAGACGTCGTATCAAGGTTCAACCTTAGTTCTTGCCGACAATAATCATGTCCTTCGACAGCATCAAAACATGCGCCCGCTCCAGCGTTTCCATGGAGACGAAGTTTTACACCTTGCACGCATCTTTTTGTCCTGGTGGCTTCCCACTTATTGTAGCATGGACTAATGTGGCGCTTCTGTGCTGTCACGTGCATGTGAAGGGCAACGTGTGCATATCGCTCGATTCCCACAATCCCCCCCCCCCCCCAGAAGGGAGATCAACGAAGCACTCTGGAGAAGAAGTCATTTATACCCCTCGACTGTTGGGTGCTCAAATTGATTCAGCCATTTTCAAGGATGATGGATACGAGTCTTTGAACTCTTCGCAGAGCCGACCACGGTTCACCTGTCCTGCGTAAATACAATGCTGCAATTGCCTTTCACTGGAGAGTTCTCCCGACCACTTGCGCGCTCTTTAACGACGTCTCTGCAGCACAAGTGGGTGATTATAAGGCAAAACTTTCTATCACACAAAAACCCCTGTCTGATCATACGTACCAAAGTCTGCTGCTGACTATTAGGAAGTATGTAAGGGCTCACACAGGCAGGACTGCTCGCAAGCGAGGCACAACGACGCATACAATGTTAACGTTTCGCCCTGAAGACAAAAATAACAGCACCTGTTTAATCGTCTGATATGGAAGTGTCATAGCTTGGCTTCTTGGCAGTGTGTAGTGTATGATGTCACATGCGTAGAACCATATAAGGAAAATTAAAAGAGAATTTCACAAAATTGTACTTTTTGAATAAAGTGCACATTTCTTCGACTTGTCACTGATATAATTATGTTAAGGGTAATATTATTCCCCCTGCCTTCTGAAAGAGAGAAGTTGAGTGTTCTTTTGTTATGCGAGAAAAGTGAGAATATGTTGAATTTTCTTTATACTTTCTTTATATAGTTGTACTCATATGACATCACAAGCTAGAGTAGTCTTCTCATCCAGCTGCGACTGAGCAGAAACTTCAAAAATTCATAACTTTTGAACCGATTGTCCGATTTTACTCAAACTCTCATTGAATTGTTCTACTAATATTGCTGCTTTCACTCAACCCACATGTCTATGAAGGTGAACTTGTCCTTTAAAATTCCCCAAGAAAATGTTTTGCTTATTATAAGATTTACATTATTTTCTTGACTTGTTCCCGGCAACATCCTTTCGGACTTATTAACAAAGCTGGACCTGCTTTAAAAGAGTGACCGCATCAATAGAGAACAAGGCAAACACAATTCTAAATCAAACTCCTGTATCGATACAAAAACACATTGTCAAAATGCGGAACGTACATTTATGAAGCGCGAATCACAAAGTTTCATTATAGAGACGAAAATCAAAAGAAAACTGAGTAAACAAATACGAAACATAGCGGGTAATGTCTATTGAGAAACATGAATGAGATTGTTCAGGAATATAACGAATGTATTTGTAAGTAATGCTGCGAAGCAATGAACAGAAGAACGCTTTAGTAAAATGAATAAATAAATACATAAACTATCGTTGAGAAATTGTGCTTATGTATCATTACAAGTTTAACGGAGTCCTCCGGATGATTTTCAGATTTTTACATTTGAACAACTATAAATTAGTTATACCGAGGACAAAGTTTCAGAATTTGTGATAATTGGGATGAAGAATAAGAATATTTTCAAAATTTAGAACAATTGCAATGAACAAGGATGATGACATGGCAGAGTCACCATAAGAATGCATGAGTTGGGGCTCAAGGAATCAGAACAAACGAAGAAGGCATGCATAGATTATACACAGGTGAACTCGCAAGCAAGCGGTATTGTAATGGAATTACACTGCTACATTTCTGAAATATGTGAACCTCCTATATCATCCTTGTTCAGTGTAATTTGTTAAAAGGTTTTTCAAAGTATTGTTTCTCTGCTCAAGAACCACAATAAATTCCACAAATCTATACATGGAGTTGTCGATTTATGTACTGTGTAATGTGAAATTATGAAAATCGTCTGGAATGTCCCTTTAAGGACGACAGTTTTAAAAACAGTGCTATATTAAGTCCAAGGTTGCGGGAGGGGAATGATGATTATATCAAAAGCGTATTGTGAATTGATGGCGGATGAGTCTTAAAGGAGCTAGGATGAGTATGTCTGGGATCTACCTTTGATGAAATGCCTCACCGTGACGTCATCTGTTCCCCAATTGAGCGGCATTCAACCGCTCTCAAGTGTAATAAACGTATTAACGTTCGTGAACCACGTGACATCAACAGTCACTACTCTGAGATAGAGGGGTCTTGTATACCAGCAGTGTGTTGACTTGGTTTGTGCTTGAACAAGTTCAAAGATACGAAGAAAGAAAAATACAAGGCCTGATCTCGACATGATACGGACTCACGTGGCTACCTCTCTTGAAATGTTCAAAGAATATAGGGCGTGAAGTAACCATTCAAATAGTGTGCATATTATTCACAATTGTTCATTGTTAAACACATACTACAACGAATAAAAAGCTGTATAAGAAACGTCATTTTTATTTTCTGTTGTTATTGTTTATCATATTTTTCATTTATTTTGTCAATTATCACATTGAGTGCGGAAAAGTTGAAATGATTTACAGTCGTGTGCAAAGCTTACTACCTGACAGCATTCAGGAACCTATCTGTCATCTTAAAACACCCCTTTTCAGCACACAGATTTCTCGTGTCATAACTACTGCTGACCCAAAATCTGAATGCGAAGTATGATCCATATTCTCCGCCATTGCTGGGCATGTCTAACTTTTGTACAGTATGCGGCTACAGCCCATGCGATTGTGTTTATTTGGCATACTTTACAATATTTATGCATCTCCTTTTTGAATCCGATTATTTCTAGCTGGTTTCTCTCTGACGTGATTTTCATGAGACGAGGGAAGTGTACAGCTTGCAGCCTTCTCGGTAGGATAAACAACTCTTTATTTCTTTGAAGACAGAATAGTTTGTCACATGATCATCCCTTGCCTAAGGTTGCGGACTCCAGCATGTTTTCTTTAATCTGCTTGTAGAGAGTAGACATCTTGGGTTGCCCACACCGCCTAGGGCGTTGCCAGTGTTTTTAATCCCACAGATATTACTTGTAGTCTCCTACTCTGTCCGCCATGCGATCAAGAATTCAGGATCCAAGCTCCTCTGCATGAGACGATCCAGCTCTGTTGGACCTGACGTGTGATGAGACGAGAAAAGAAGGTAATGAAAAGTTCACGCGTCAGCGAGGGAAAACCATTTATATTCGATTTCTGCCATTATAGGACAGGAATTCCGCTTCGGTGGGGGTGTTCCATCTCTCTCTGTTTGCAGGTGTGGCTGAGTAAGATCGGGGAGGGGTGGGGTGGGTGGGGGGGGGGGGTAAAGGGCAGAGAATGGGAAAATGAACGTTGAATTGTGCTGAGGTCTTTGGCGATTTGCCGGTCATCTTAGATGGCTAATAGACGGCGAAGTCAACGCACTGTTCGCAGTCCCCCTCGACGCTCGATTCAGACATGATCCTCGAATCGGGATGGCGCGCACGAAAATGTCCAGACGAATGATTGCTTCGTGACAGCGGGACAGACCCGACGACCGGCGCCAACATGTGTGGCGCGAACTCTCTGAGAGGTCGTGCGCATGGTTAGGGAATAATTCCCTGACATGGTTACATGCATTACCTTTGATGCTGACAAGAATTCGACGGACTTGAGACTTTTGTTTTTAACTTTGCTCATGCAGTTCAAGTCTGGTTTGGAGAAGGCAATTACTGTCATATTCCAATACTGATTTTAGCACTGTCTCTTAAAACTGCTTTTAATCATTATCTGATTACAATCGTCTTCCTCATCATCTGCGTAATTTAATGTGCTTGTCCTAGGTCTCAGCCAAACTTGGCCAAATCACGTTCATATTTGTACTGAAAGCATACATAGACCCTATATAGGTGAAAATGAATTGTTTACTGTTTATCTTATAGGACTGATACGCTGAGAGGAACAAAGAATACTTTGATAAAGGACAAGACAATCAATAACAATACGACTTTGATGTCAACGTATTTGATATCCTATACACAGTCATATCGTATTTATGGAGTGGCCATTTTGTTACTGGGGAGTGTTCTGAAGTGATCGGATTTCCAACGCATAAAAGAAATTCCTCACTCCCACGGAGTCTAAACGAAGGGGAACTACACAAGTGATGTTTGTATCTATCTTAATCTATCTACCATTCATTCGCACACCTGCGTAGTCTCTCTGTACAATACAAAAACACTTTGCGGGCGTTCATTCCTAAATTAATGGCATTAACATATACATATGACTTATAAAGCATATCACACATTTATTAGAAAGGTAAACTCATTAGCACCTTCATCGATTGTTTTGGCTGTATCCTTGGCAGTCAAAATAGCGCTTGTGGGGGATTGTGCCGATGTTTGTTTGACAGTATGAGATTTGATTGGCCGGTTTCGGCAAAAAGCGCCACTTAGTAGGAAGATGATCGGATACAGCGTTGCGAAGATCCTATCTCCAAAGGCCCCAGTTATTTGTGACATGTGTTTTACCAATATTCTCCTGAATAGCCCGCAGAAAGAGAACGTTCAATTCCATTGATATCTTGTTATCTCGTTTTCTGGCCCCCCTGCCTTGGACGTGCTCACCTAGTATCACTTCTTGCTGGTGTTACTGACCGAGAATATTTCAGGGGGTCATCTTTAGCTTTGCTAATGACGACGAGGAGGACGATTATAGATAATGAATGAAAATTACGATGATTAATGAAGATTGAAAAGAATAATGATTGATGAAGATTGATTGTAATTGATGACTGAAGATGATGCACATTACGGTGACTCTGTAATTCCTGATTAAAATGTAAATGCCCATTTGTTTGATAAACAAAGATTTAAAGTTTCGAAAAAAGTGGCCAATTGTAGTTAATGCCTG